>NC_068401.1:687995-720495 GCF_023724105.1 Carassius gibelio
CTTCTTCGTGTCACATGACCAGATGATGCAGGACATCTCTAACAATGATTACCTGGAGTACGGCAGCCACGAGGACGCTATGTACGGCACGCGCCTGGAGACCATCCGACAGATCCACGAGCAGGGCATGGTGGCCGTCCTGGACGTGGAGCCGCAGGTACATACTGACCAGATGAGAGCGTGTTTGTCCTCCTGTGATGGACCGGGTCTCTGACTCGCTCTCTGTGTGTTCTCAGGCGCTGAAGGTTCTGCGGACGGCTGAGTTTGCTCCGTATGTCATCTTCATCGCAGCACCCACCATCACTCCTGCGATGAACGAGGTGAGCGCCGCTGGCTCGTCACGTTTCTCTGCATGCTGCATGTGTGTTTCTGTGTGGTGATTGTTCTCTTCTTGCGTCTCTGTGCTGCTCGCAGCTCCCTCGATGGTGCAGGACACTGCCTGTAAGTAAAGACATGACCAGCGCAGTCGCTCGAGGACAGCCGCTCCGCCGTCAGTCACGTGTTTGCTCCGAACAACACCAGACTCTTAACTTGAGCGGCGCTTTGAAAAGACACGAGACCGTGATCAAATGTCCATCTAGAGCATGCTTGTGTAGGAAAATGTGTATTGTGTGAAAGGCTCCTAAAACATATTAATCTTGTCCGTTTTTAAGCTTCAAGGCCTGTTTCTTTACTATATTAGCATCCACACTAGCGGACGATATCCTACAGTGCGTCACAGCCATCACTCTTTCCACATTCTGTTGTTACAGCATTATTCCTTTTTTTATACTTTTGCAAAGATTTTAAACTAAAGGATTAGGTCGAATAGCGTCGAAAGAAATGCATTTTTATCTCAAGTATTCATACTTTATATGTAATTTTTGTCTATGCATTTTAGGATTATCATAGTAAACTAAAACTTTAACTAAAATGAAAAGCTTAAAAAAACATTTTTGTCACTTTTTATTTCAGCTAGTGGCCAAAGCAACATTTCTCATTTCAATTTAGTTTACATTGTTGTACTACAATAATAAAAATGACTAAAAATATAACCAAAAAATAAAATGAAACCAGAAAATCTAAAAATAAAAACTCAGAATATGAATAATAATGTAATGGTGATGCACGTGCCTGAACACACACGAGCCGCTGTGCTGGAGCGACTGCTTCGTGGCGTGTTTCCTCGTTCGCTGCGTGACGGAGGCGTGTTAGAGGCGTGTTAAAGGCGTGATGTCGCTGATGTGTGTGTGTTCTCCTCAGGACGAGTCTCTCCAGCGGCTGCAGAAGGAGTCAGACGCGCTGCAGCACTCTTACGCTCATTACTTCGACCAGACGATCATCAATAACGAGATCGACGACACCATCCGTCTGCTGGAGGAGGCCCTCGACCTGGTGTCCAGCACTGCGCAGTGGGTGCCGGTGTCCTGGGTGTACTAGCATCACACACACACACACACACTGACGGACTCCACATCCCGGCCACTACCAGTGTGTAGCCTTGTATATATCTATACATATATAAATATCTATAAATATGAATATATAAGTCATAGATATGGTCCTGTACGAATAACAAAGGGGTTGATGACATTTTATACGGTTTTCTTTTTAAACGTACGAGACGGCGTCTCAGAGCAATGATGAGCACAGTCAGCGGTGGGGGAGGAGCCAACACCCCACCAGCCCCATCCTGAGGGCGTGGCTATGTGACTCCGCCCACTGGCCTGCGGTATATAAGCACAGCTGACCCTCTGTCTCTCACACACGAGCACTGATTGCACGACGGACGTTGCATCCACCCCTGTTTACAGATGTAGGTTTGCACAAGGGCAGCGGAGCCCAGCGCTCTTCCTCGGCTGCTCCTCCTCTTCCTCTAGATGTGTCTGTCCAGATCCTCTGACCGGACGCTTCCCTCATGCCTCGTGTAGTGACGTGTTTGTAAACTGTCCTGGATTTGATTTCTTGTGCGGAACGAGGAGGGAAATATCCATTCCTAGATCGATCATTTCAGAAATGTGCTGTCTTAAGAGTATTATTGTTTTACTCCGAGAAAACCGAGAGGAATTAATTGTGTGTAAATGTTTCAATGGTGTGTACATTTGCGGTTGAAATGAAGTAGTGTGTGCATAAACAACTGAACAGACTGTGTGAACTCTTCATTTCTTACGGCCCTGTGTAAAGTCCTCTGCTAATGACGAATCTGCTCTTCTGTTTGTTTGTTTGTTAGTTATTTTTTTATCTATTTCCTTTCATGTGTTGAAAAAGTAAATTGCTTTTGAAATCAGATCCTGCATGTTGTTTTTATGGCAGTGATGATTTCCTGCAGCAGATCATGTGTCTCCTAACAATATTCAGGAACACTTCTATATTTAATCACAAACATCACTTACTCCTAATAAACGCATTGATCTGCTTCATATCATTTATATTCAGTGTCTGATCCACAGGCGGACGGCAGTGAAGATGTTTACCCAAGTGTCAGTGTTTTTCTATTTCACAACATTACAAACTATAATACTGTACTTTTTACTGCGCTCAGTTTCATATTAAATATAATTTAATAATTACATCAGAAATCTAGTACTTTCTTTTACTTGAGTACCAAAAAAAGTACAACATCTTTAATGTTCTTCAGTATTAAAGGTAAAAATATATATATATATTTTTTTTTGGAATGTAGTGCAGTAAAAATTTTCAAAATAAATCCTTATAAAGTACAGATAATTTTTAAATGGACTTGATTAAAGTAAAACACACTTCACTGCTGTCCTCTGAATCGTTTCTTCAGGAGAGAGATCATCTGATTGTGTTTCAAGATAATAAATAAATATCCAAAGATGAAGCTCACATAAACACGTGATCTTACAATCGATATATTGGCGGTGACGTCATTGTTTTCAGGGTCTTTTGCGCGCTGCCGCCTCCTGCTGGAACACACACACACACACACTTCTAACTTTCACACACATTTACTGTCTGTTATATTCATACAGAACCCGTGTGTGTGTGTGTGTGTGATGTCTCAGTAGTGCTCTCTAGGAAGGCAGCACGCTAGGTTTTGAGACGCAGACAGTTAAACATCAAACAGGCCGCTCCGAGCGAGTCATTACAGAAGAGAACAACATCCACTGATAATTCAACATTCCTTAAACATCCCTCCGGTAACCGGTCAGTCTCTGCTGGTGGGGTGGGTCTGGACTGAGACCGGACGGGGGTCGTTGGGGTTGCTCGGTGAGTGATGCTCGCGTGATCGGTGTTCTGTCGATTTGTCCTACTCTGTCAGATTTTCCTACCTCCCACTAAAACAGTGGGTAACAATTCGACAAAGAAAAAATCTGCTGTAAAAATGTCAGGACACCTGGTCGCCTGGCGCGTGACACCGTCTGAATCCCGTGCGAATGTCCGGGGACGCGCGTCTGATGCGTTTATCCGCCCGTGTGAAGCCGGTAAACCACGGTCTGCTCTGGGCTTTCGCTGTTTATTTCTCTCGATGTGCACACTTTAATAGCATTAAAATGTGTATTGTTTCATTTGGTTAATTGCAAGTGTTTAAAATCTCTTAACTTGTGGAGGACGCCAGCGCACAGAAGCGTTCTTTGCTCACATTAGTTCAGAGGAAAACGCAGCTCTGAAGAGTTTTGTAAATAATAGCCTTTAAAGGGGGGGTGAAATGCTCGTTTTCACTCAATATCCTGTTAATCTTGAGTACCTATAGAGTAGTACTGCATCCTTAATAACTCCAAATAGTCTTTAGTTTTATTATATTCATAAGAGAAAGATGGTCTGTACCGATTTTTCCCGGAAAAACACGACCGGCTGGAGGCGTGACGTGTGGGCGGAGCTAAAGAATCACGAGAGCCAGTAGGCTTTTGTGTTGAGAGCGTTTGGAAGCTGTGACATTATGTGAGGACAAAACCATAGACAGTAAAAGAAATGGACACAGCGACCCCATTGGAACTCAATTGAGACAAGTGAAGCCCATTTTTAGCATTTTTTTTAGCACTTCCGTTTCTGACGCGCAGACTCAAACGAAGCTTGACGAAGTTAGCAACCTGTCTGACAGATGTAAATCTTCCAAGTGGCTGTGCGTGCAAACTGCCGAGTTCTTTGTCGAGAGTGAGCAGGAGTAAGGAGTAAGTAGTAAGTAAGAGCAGGAGTAAGTATTCTGATTAATTATTTTGTATAGTATTTTAAAATGTAACGCCAGTACGCCATATTAAGTTAATTGCCTGCGAGCTTCTCCTCCTGTCTGTACGGTAATGCGACAGAGAGTCGAGTGGTTATGACGCAATCGTTAGCCTATTTTTTACAAAAACTGTTTATACGGGGCCATAATGTAACATAGAAGGTAATGGAGCCCTTTATACATTGTTGTGTATCTTTAGAAATAAATAATGGACAAACGGAGTCTTTAAACGCCTCAGATGTAAAGTTATTCGCTGTCAAAGTGACGCCAAAATGAATGGGAGTCAATGGGAATGCTAACGCAAGTGAAGTTCTGCTACAAGATGTCAGCCCCCACCCCACTTCAACATCCGATCGAGTTCCTTGGCCCCTGGACAAAACCAACCAAAACAAACCATGGCTAACAGTCAGATTCAGCGTATATTTATGATCCAGAATCAGATCCAGAGGCTGAAATTTAACAAGAGCACCATCAGCAACGACGTCTCTATGTGGTATGTACTGAAACTGTATATATTTGCTTAGCGGTTTTGGAAAATGACTAAGTTCCACTTTGTCGTTTTTTTTTTTTAAGCTGTACATGTGGAAAGTTCAGTTTGATGACAACATCGCATGTTGTTTACTTGATGTGCTTATGCGCTGATAGCTAAGTTCACAACACAGAGATATTTGAAGCAGTTTTACTCACCGCCTGCGGTTCCAAAACACGATCGTGACCCTTTTTCGTTGGGACTGCAATATCCTTAAGAAATAAACGATGTGCAAATCCGGCGTCAAACTGGGCTTTGTTTGTAAAACGAGCAAAACGAGGGAACAAACACTTGCACCACTCTGTTGATGCTCTGTAAAAATAAACTCCATCCACTGGTCCCTTAATGCTGTTTCTCTTTTGGTAATCTGTGCAGGGTTGTCTTGCCCTGGCAACCAAAAACACACTTCTTTTGTGACATTTAGGATGCATTTATATAGAGCTTTATTGTGTATTGTTGTCCACCCAAAGCGCTGCACAATCATGTGTCTCTCCTCAAACACCAGCAGTGTGCAGCATCCACTCCGATATATTATATATACCGTATTTTCCCGACTATAAGTCGCCCTCTAGCGGCTGGAGATGGTAATGTTTTCTCTTGCTTCTTGATTCTAAATAGTCCAGTGCGACCTGTTTTTTTTCCTCATCATGACATATTTTTGGACTGATGCGACTTATATTCCGAAAAATAGGGTAATGATAAAAATAATAGTAGCCTTATATGAACATATATTACATAAAAAGAAACGATCAACGGACTGTAGGATGGATAAAAAATATTTTATCAATCTCTGATAATCTCAGGTGGCTCTGGTCACCCTGGTTTGTTTATTTATTAAACTCGTGGCCACGACATTATCACGTTCCCAAGAATTAATATCTCGTGGCCACGACAAAACTAAACCAAAAAGACTCGAGTTTAAAAAAATGTATCTTACAATGAATATAATTTATTAATTTAAGGTAGTAGTTATGTAAATTAAAGATGAATTCGCGATCGATATGGAACTCAAGTTAATTAAAGAAGTTATTAACATGAACATCTGCAGTTTATTTCTCTCGATGTGCACACTTTTATAGCATTAAAATGTGTATTGTTTCATTTGATTAACTGCAAGTGTTTGTTTAAAATCTCTGTTAGGGTCTGTGATCTTCTGTTAGGGTCTTGAACACTGCTGCTGGCTCAATCTGTCGTCCATCAACCTCTTTAATGTTGGTGTAAAAGTGGCAGCAGATTGGCACATTAACTCCACAGACTACAGTCTCTCTGGCACTCGAGTCCGTGTTTGATATGTGTTGTCAGCGGGCTGGAAAGTGCAATGACTCTTGTTTCGACACCATTGAATGGAATTTCAGTTGCCCTAGTTCTGAGCCTGCCTCTCGGCTCCTCCCACTTGCTCTGTCCCCGTCCAATCAAAATGCAGCCACGGCCACACTGCTCTGTATCCGGGGAGATCTGCAGGATCAGCTCTGCTGGATTTATAAACTGTGGCTCTGGTGTCTGAATACCAAATCCCAGCGAGGGAAGTCGGTCCACCATATTCTATTTAGCTGTTTTCTTTAATAAAGGTTATTCTGCTGAATTTGAGAAGATAGAGTTTGACCATTTGAATGCAAAGGCCTCATCCTTGTGTTGTTATTATTAAGAGGATATTTAATGTACAGATGTTTACGGCCTGAGGATGGATTCTTGAGCTGCTTTAGCCATGTGAAGTTTTCACTTGAAGAAGTTTTTCTTTTTTCACAGATGTGTAATAACAGAAGTATTGAATCACTAGAAACAATAAATAAAACATTTTAATGCAAGCTTGACTTTTTATTAGGTTTCCGATAGTTTCTATAAGAAGGTACATTTTGTAAACACTCGATGCACACAGAAACACTCGGACTGCGTTTCATCCTAAGCCGGATCACAGAACATTGTCACCAATAGAGCTATGATCAACTGAGGCTTACCTTGCTTTTGACAAACGCAGCCCAGACCTGAGACACACTTGCATGGATAATGTGAGCTCTGTACAAACCCAGCACACTGTAAAATTATACTTTGAATGTAAAAAAATAAATGGTATTTGAATTATGTGTCTGTCTGATACACTGACCCACATCTGCTCAAAACACCAGAGTCACTGCTCATGGTTTAATGAGTGCAATCAGACACTGTTCTCTTGACATTTCAATCATGAAGCAGCACCATGTTCATGTTTCTGACCAGAATAACAGCATCCAGGTTGGAAGCAGGCATGTACTGGCCATCGGGACTACCGGGAGATTCCCGGTGGGCCGCGGTCTGGTTGGGCCTGTGCGTTATGTATTTTGTTTTTAAATCATTAATAATCCCAAATATATTCGTAATTATATTATAATATCCAATTCCGACCTTATGTGTCTCTCCCATGGAGCTGCATGGTGCTTTTTTTACGATAGTCACAATAATTTATTTAAAACATTACAAAAAGCAGAATAAAGAACAGATAAAACGACGCGTGCGCATGATGCTGATGCGAGCTGCGAGACGTGACGTGTTCACTGCTCATTGGCCAATCAGAATCAAGTTCTAGCCTTGAAAAGCGGCCGCTTTACAACTGCGACGAAATTCAATATGTTAAATAATAAAATATCTAAGCGGGAGGGGCCGAACGCTGAGAGAGAGAAAACGACAAGCACTTGAGGCAGATGCCACCAAATGTGTCAAGATAAATAAATTATTTGCTGGAAGGCAAAAGACTTCAGTGAAGATGTCAGCAGGGCGGGACTTGACTGCTGAGGTGAGACAGAAATGTAATGATACACGGAGGCTACTGCATTGTTTTAATTCAAAAAGTTAGGATATTCCAGCTGTAATATGCCACCACTCACTGAGCTCAGCTCTCAGGTTCTGTCCATTTTATTACAAAATTCAGACAATACCGTTTTGGCGCTAGAAAATGTGACGTGACAGATCGCTTTAGCGCCTCAGTTCAAGTAAACCGATCATCTGTTACTTTCTGTTTAAAGATACAGTACAACTTACCGACATGTATATATGCCTCATAAATAATATTGATCAATCAGTCATCAATCAAAACAGCAGGAGAACAATTATGTCACAGAACATTACATTTACCTCAAGAAAGCCATTTAAAAACCATAGCAGGGCAGTTGAGTATTTTGCTTAATATGTGCACACTATAGTACATATTTATTATATTTTCACCTGTCATTAAATAATTGTTATTATAATGAAAACTGCATTATATTTAATTATTTTTTACATTTAACAATACAAGCTTATGCTCTATGTCTCTGTATATTTACAGCATTTATGTCAGATATATTTTATCAATTTGTAATCAATTGAGAAAAAAATCTCTTAAAGTGCCAGGGAGAAGCCTTACCTACTGTCGGTCTGTGTCATTGTGAATATAAGACAAAGAGAAATAACTCACTGCTCTTGAATAACAGCTTTAACAAGGTTACTGTATGTATTTATACGTATATGTGTGTGTTAAGTGAAGTATTTTATATTTGGATATGCAATATCTGTACCTGAAAACGGTGCTATTTATTATATTTTTTTCTTATTTTATTACTGACTGTTACCTTGTCTTCATTAATGTTTGAACCTAATAGTTAGTGTTTATTGTGGTATTGAAATTGGAATTGTGAAATGAGATTGCAGCTTATTTACAAAGAAAACAATAGCAATTTTATTTTTATGTATTTATTTTTGGCAGGGCAAGTACAGTTTTGAACCCTAGCATTGAGCTCTGCATTTGAATATACAAGCCAGTCTACTTCAAGGATTTTTAAAGGCCTTTGATCATGTTAAGAAAATTGTAAAATAAATCACTACACAACCTTCTTTGTCTTAATTACTCTTTTATTTTATTGTAGAGCAGTGGTCTTTATAAATCACATTTACTGTAGATCATCGTCTTAATACAAGCCTACGATAAGCAGCCAACAGGTCAGAGGTAATATGTGTAAATTAATATATATAAAAAAAACACAAGTGTTATGTTGCTGCACTATTAGATTAATAAGTAGCACATCAATTAACACCTTTAGATATTTAAAATAAAGCCTGATAAAATCATTAGCATTTTCTTTGTTTATTATTTTAATATTTTTTTTCTTGGTTTTGATAGTAATACATTCTAATCAGTAATTGTACATGCAGATTAATGTATGTATAGACGTGTAGTGTGTGTGTGTGTGTGTGTGCGCGCGCGCATGTTTACATGAATAGTGGGCCGGTCTGGATGAAGTCCAGGGCTGATTTTTTGTCCCAGTCCAGCCCTGGTTGGAAGGGTGTTTTGTGAAATGACTTCTCCATTAAAAACTGGACGACTCTTTCCTTTGAAGCTCTTCTTCTAGTGTGTTTCTGTCCAGGTTCGAGCACACAGAGGAAAGCTGCGATGATCCTCAGATTCACTGCAAACACATGAAATAATCATTCAGGTCTGTTCTGCACAGAGACATCCTCCAGAAGTGAACACACACATCCTGGAGCTCAAAATATGATACAGAAATATACCTGTCCCTGCAGCACAGAAGCAGTCATCAGTGTCACAGACATATATTTGTAGAAATACACAACAATACATTGTATGAGTCACAATTATACATTTCTCTTTAATGCCAAAAATCATTAGGATATTAAAGAACATGTTCCATGAAGATATTTAGTAAACATCTTACTGTAAATATATCAAAACTTAATTTTTAATTTGTAATATACATTACTAAGAACTTCATTTGAACAACTTTAAAGATGATTTTCTCAATATTTAGATTTTTTTGCTCCCTCAGATTCCAGATTTTCAAATAGTTGTATCTCAGACAAATATTGTCTTCTCCTAACAAACCAAACATCAATGGAGAGATCATTTATTCAGTTTTCAGATGACGCATACATCTCAATTTAAAAAAAGAATGGACCCTTATAACTGGTTTTGTGCTCAGTATTGATTAGCACATGTTGAACAAATGAACTGCATTTCCAGGTAATCTGTGAGAACTGTTAGCAAATCAAATGCAGCAGCATTAAATGATCGACAGATGACACGGATTCCGGGAGAAACTAGATTCATCTCCACTGTGTTGTAAACAGTGTGGCGTCGCTGCTCAAAGTCTCGCGAGACTTCTTTCGTCCAATAAAGTGACGCAGCTTCCGCTGCGCTCTTGTTTCACGCTCAGATCGAGAGAGACGCACAGCTCGAGTTCCGATTATCGTCGACGCAAAGTCTTCCTCAGACATACAGAAGAACATTAAAATACAAACTCTTCAACCTAAAGTAACATTTGCGCTTCGGGGGAACCCGTTTTTTATTCCTTTGTTCAGAGTTACACGTCTCACCGAGCGTCGAAGAGAGCCACGAGAACAGCGACACACCGGCAAACAAAGAAACTCGCTTGTGTTCGACATCCGCCTTCAACACCCGTCAGTTATGAGTCATGTGGCCGTCGAGAATGTGCACGGTCTGGACCAGCAGGTGAGCCGGGGTCCACAGCGGGGTTTGGGCGGTTTTGTCTCGGCGCGAGCGGCGCGTGTTTAAGATGGAGGCCGCGAGGCGCAGATGATGGCGGAGCTGCGGCGCGTCACACGCGTCACACGCGGCTCTCTTCATCAGCCGGCTCTGCTCCGGGACTGTAGGAAGCTTTTCATGTAATCTAGAGATTTAAGTGTCGTTTCTAAGCGGCTGTTTAGACACGCGACTCAAATAAACGACTCCGTCGCAGTCGAGCTGGAGAACTTTACTCCGCGGATCTGGGGCCTTTTCTTCTGGCCTTTTGTCTCCATTTCGCTGCGTTTGCGGTTATATTGTGTATTTGCGGTATTTACATCTCTTAATAGAAACTGTTTTTTAGTATTGAAGGTGAACCCAAACGGACACGAATCATCTCGATGTGAACAACGAATCTTCCGAGTGTTTTAAATCTCGTTTCGCAAGTCTTTATATCTGATCCCGGAGCACTAAACCAGCCAGAAGAGTCGGTTCTTTTCGAAATTAAGATTTATACGTCATCTAAAAGCTGAATAAATCATCTCTCCATTGATGTGTGGTTTGTTCGGAGGACAATATCTGTCTGAGACACAACTATTTGTAAATCCGGAATCTGAGGGAGAAAAAAAAATCTAAATATTGAGAAAATCTTTAAAGTTGTTCAAATTAAGTTCTTAGTAATTTATATTACAAATCAAAAATTAAGTTTTTATATATTTAGTGTAAAATGTTTACAAAATGTCTTCATGAAACATGATCTTTACTTAATATCCGAATGATTTTTGGCATCAAAAAGAAATGTATAATTTTCGCCCGTACAATGTATTGTCTATTTCTACAATATACCTGTGACACTGATGACTATATATATATATATATATATATATATATATATATATATATATATAAATAAATATAAATAAATATAAATAAAATATGAGGGAATGATGTCGTTGACGTGTGTTGTAAAGGTCACGTGAGCTCGTGTAATTACACCTTCATTCCGTTGTTTTGGCTCAGAGTTTGATTTATGACTTTATTTGTATGTTGAATTGTGGATCAGTGTAGTTATCTAGAGCTAGATGTGTTTCTGAGAGGAGGCCGAAGGCTTGGATCTCGTCTGGTATCTCAAGCGCCGGTGGATCTGGTGTTTCCTCACTGATCCCGCTCAGGTTTTTAAGGTTGTGTCCTGTACTTCATCAGCTCTCTCTTCTTTCAGCTCGCTGTTCTAGACTTGAACTCCGCTGATCAAGGAGTCCCTGGAAGTGAGTATACCATCTCTCTCTCTCTCTCCATCTCTCTCTCTCTCTCTCGCTCTCTCTCTGGGATCTTGTTTTATCTTCAGTTTTGTTCTGGATAAAGTAGAGTTGTTTCAATGCTAACAGTCTGTTCTTCACAGGGCGTTACATTCCACCTCATTTAAGGAATAAAGAAGCTTCCAAAAGTGGTACGTAATACACTTCTTGACATGTCTAGTTAACCCTAAAGCTCCAGTGCTGTTGAAGATTGTGATTGTGACTTAGACACTGTGTGTTTGTGGCTCTGTACTTCTGAAGGACATCCGTCAGTGGCTGTGTTTCCAGCCAAAGTTGTGAATTTAACTAATGCGCAAAACTGGAATATCGTAATAAATATTGTGAATAAAGCACCATTTCTATCCTATGAGTCCAAGAGAACAAAATCATCTCTTCCTGATAAACGTGCTCTAATCATCACTAAGAACACCAGGAGCAGACGCTGAATATAATAATGATATTGAGTTCAGAGCGAGCAGATCGATTGCACGATTGCAGATGTCATCCACAGGTTTAAAGAACACTTGATTAAAGACTCCACTCAGGGAAATATTTCTTCCTCTCGCTCTTTCACAAAGATTCTCCCGGAGGATGGGACGATGGACGCAGCAATGGCTTCGTGAACGGTAATCATGAAGGCCGAGACAACCGTATGAATGGAGGGGGCAGTTTCGGTGGCCGTGGCTCCATGCGCAGCGACCGCGGAGGAAGAGGAGGCTTCAGAGGTAAACCCTGCGCCACCTACGCTCACCGCACGCCTGAGAACCCTAGCTTTGCTGTTTCTCTACAGGACTAACATTGCTCTTTTGATGTGAATCATTTCTTTTAGGATTTGGTTACGACAACAAGGATGCCGGTGGGTGGAACGCCCAAAAAGACACGGCCTACAACAGCTTCGGCGGCCGCTCTGACCGCGGGAAGTCCTCTTTCTTCAGTGACCGCGGGTCTTCATCCAGGGGACGGTGAGGCTCGCTTGCTTTCCTTGTTTCATTTGTTGCTTGCTTTAGTGAATAACTGGTGATGGAGGCCTGGGTTTGTCTGAAGCTGTGTTGTGTTGGGCAGGTACGAGCGAGGAGGCTTCGGCGGCGGTGGGAACAACCGATGGACGGACGACTCCAAAAACGATGAAGATTGGTCCAAACCCTTGCCTCCCAGTGAGCGTGTGGAACAGTGAGTGACATGACACTGCTCCGTTTAACATTAGATTTGAAGGAGTTACGATGTGCTGTTGTTGATTTGTGATCATCTTCTAAATTAAATCATCATGACCTGGAGTTTGCGTGTGGTTTTTAACCCAAAGTGGAGTTTCTGACACTTGTTCCTGTTTCCTGCAGTGAACTCTTCTCTGGAGGCAACACCGGGATAAACTTTGAGAAATACGATGACATTCCTGTTGAAGCCACAGGACAGAACTGTCCACCACATATTGAGAGTGTGAGGAACCTGATCCAGATCCGTTTAAGTTAAATTAATTTAAATATTTTAAATTAATCTTTGTTTGTTTTAGTTCCATGATGTAGATATGGGAGAGATCATTATGGGTAATATAACCCTGAGCCGGTACACACGGCCCACTCCTGTCCAGAAGTATGCCATTCCCATCATCAAGACTAAGAGAGACCTGATGGCGTGCGCACAGACAGGTGAGACGTCCGCGGAGTTCATCGTGTGTGTGTGTGTGTGTGTGTGTGTGTGTGTGTGTGTGTGTGTGTGTGTGGTAAATGCTTGACATGACGTCTGTCTGTCGCTGTAACTAGGTTCTGGTAAGACTGCAGCCTTCCTGTTGCCCGTCCTGAGCCAGATATTCAATGAAGGACCAGGAGAGGCGCTGCAGGCTATGAAGAACAGCGCACAGGTAGCACTTCCTGTTTGCAGGGTGATGAAGAACTGCACTCTACTTTTGTCAAATATCTTAACTGGGGGTGTTCTTGTCTCTAGGAAAATGGGAAATATGGCCGTCGTAAGCAGTATCCCATTTCACTGGTCTTAGCCCCCACAAGGGAGCTGGCTCTCCAGATCTACGAAGAGGCCAGGAAGGTAATCGCCAGAACACACGGGAACTTCCTGATTTCTGCTGGTTGGAATGTATTTAATGTTCTCCCGTGTGTAGGTTGCGTACCGCTCTCATGTGCGTCCCTGTGTGGTGTACGGAGGCGCTGATATCGGTCAGCAGATCCGTGATCTGGAGAGAGGCTGTCATCTGCTGGTGGCCACTCCTGGACGTCTGGTGGACATGATGGAGAGGGGCAAGATCGGCCTGGACTACTGCAAGTACGTCAGAGATCTGTGTGTGTGGAGTGTGCTGCTGTAACCAAGTGTGATCTGGAATCCAGTCTTGTGCATGTTTTAATGCTCCAAGAATGCATTGGCGTTTAATACGTCACTGTTCTGTGTCTTGACCGTGAGCTGTTTCTGTCCTCAGTTATTTGGTGCTGGATGAAGCAGACAGGATGCTGGACATGGGCTTCGAGCCACAGATTCGGCGTATCGTGGAGCAGGACACCATGCCGCCCAAAGGGCTTCGTCAAACCATGATGTTCAGTGCCACCTTCCCCAAGGAGATCCAGGTGAGCGTGTCAGCCTGAACACATCCAATGTTATAGTCTTCAGGTGGATCTGGCTCGTCCTGTTATAGTGTTGGGGTTTAAAGTGTTAGTTCACCCAAAAATGAAGATAGGCGCATGTTTTACTGACCGTCAAGGCACCATGGGTGTATATAACCTTTCAGACGAATCTAATCCGAGTTCTGTTAAAAATGATCCTTGCTCTTCCAAGCTTTATAATCTCATGGGCATGTGTTTTTTTGTTAAAAAGTCAAAAAATAGCCAAATAAAGCGCAGCTCAAAAACAGGTCAGGAGTGAGTAAAGGCCTCCTGCAGTGGATCAGGGTTTATAAAGCTTGGGAAAGGGAGGAAGATTTTTAATGGAACTTCTATTGAATTCGTCAGAATGAAGTCAGTTATATACACAGAGGATGACTTGAGCTTGATATTTATGATATTGATATTTAACCCTTTATTGTTTGGTAGATCTTGGCTCGTGACTTCCTGGAGGAATACATCTTCCTGGCTGTGGGCAGGGTTGGGTCCACCTCGGAGAACATCACCCAGAAGGTGGTTTGGGTCGAAGAAAATGACAAGAGGTCCTTCCTGCTGGACTTGCTCAATGCCACAGGTACATATCCCTGTAAATGACCTCTGAACCCCTTCATCTGGTCACCTCAGTATGACCGTGATGGCAGACTGCTCTTCACGGGTGTTGATCATGTTTGAGGAGGTTAAACTAATCTTCAGGTTGAGGATTGGGGAATGGTGACTCTTACGGTCACAGTGGTTCTCTAAACACCAGAAATATGAAATTGAGATTCAGTAAACTAGAGATGATTATGAATTGCATGCCTGCTCCGTCAGCACCTGACAGCAGAGCTTCATCTGAACCCATGTTAACCTTAGACTGAAACTGATATTGTTGAAGCTCATCATAAGGTCTTGATTTTATTCAGTCGATCCGAATGAGGTTCAGGACAGTACGGGGGAGAACGTAGAAAAACCTGGTGAGTAGAGACGTTTATCTGTCCACTGGAAGTGGAACGAATGTAAGTCTCATCTCACGTCTTCATTTTGCTTGAACATTGTTTGTTTCCCAACCACTCCCTTCCCATGAGCTCTAGTTCTCATGCTGTTAGGATCTTGACGTCAAATTATTTTTCCCCGATATTTCTTTGGAAGTAGTCATGCTCATTTTCCGTGGTTCTTTCCTGCGGTTGGATCTGTGCATGAAGTGGGATGTAGACGATGCCATGTTGAATTGTAAAGCTGTAAGACTGCTGTAATCTGGTTGCACACATGGCTGCGACTTCAGTAGTCTAGAGTTTAACGTAAAGTCCACTTCTGAGATCCAAATGCTTGTCACTCCCTGTTTGTTGCCATCATTAGCTTCTTCCCGTACTGAAGCGTGATCTCAGTTGTTGATGGTCTTCATGTCCTCCAACAGGTAAAGAATCTCTGACCTTGGTGTTTGTTGAGACTAAGAAGGGAGCGGACTCTCTGGAGGACTTCCTGTACCGTGAAGGCTACTCCTGCACCAGTATTCATGGAGACCGGACCCAGAGGGACCGTGAGGAAGCGCTCCATCAGTTCCGCTCCGGGAGATGCCCAATCTTAGTAGCCACGGCTGTACGCAAGCTTTCTGCTCGCTCTTGGTTAATCTTTGGTGTGGTGTGAGTCTCAAACTGTTTTGCTCTGCAGGTTGCTGCTCGTGGTCTGGACATCTCCAACGTGAAGCACGTCATTAACTTTGACCTGCCTAGTGACATCGAGGAGTACGTGCACCGCATCGGGAGAACCGGTCGCGTGGGGAACCTGGGTAACTGCAGAGAACGTGTTGATGATTGTGTTTGAATTGTTTACAGGAGCATTGCTTCCACCGGAATAGATTAACTCTGACTGATGAATCCAAGCGTAGTTTACACTGCAAAAAGTTATTTTCTCCCTTGTTTTTGTTAGTATAAATCTATAAATTCTTGAATTATGTGTTTACTTGACAAGTAAAATGACTTGAGATACTTAGTCTTGTGTTCTGACAATATTCAAATGGTTTTTGCTTAAAACAAGCACAAAAATCTTCCAGTGGGGTAAGAAAAAAAATAACTTGAGGGCTAAACGAGATTTTTCTTACCCCTTTGGCAGACATTTTGGCAGAAAATATCTGGATAATTTTTTTCAGAAAACAACGTTTCTGGAGCCATTTTACTTGTCAAGTAAACACTTTTTTTTTTTTTTTTTTTTTTTTTTTTAAGTTTCAGTGTTAGAATGTGATCTTAACCCTTTTGTGCATAATGTTAAATATAAATGATGGGATTATTAGACTCCATGTACACAGCTACTGTGTCTCAATTCCGTGGTTTCTTTGGGTGTCACAGGTCTTGCCACATCGTTCTTCAATGATAAGAATGGAAACATCACCAAGGACCTGCTGGACATCCTGGTGGAGGCTAAACAGGAAGTGCCCTCCTGGCTGGAGAGCCTGGCCTACGAGCACCAGCACAAGAGCAGCAGCCGCGGGGGGCGCTCCAAGAGGTCAGGTTTTCCCAAAGCTTTTTGTGCTTACAATCTTCCCCTGGACGTCCTGTTGAACCGGTTTGGTGTGTTTCAGGTTTTCTGGTGGTTTTGGGGCAAGAGACTACCGTCAGACCAGCAGCGGCTCCAGCGGCGGAGGATTCGGGAACCGCGGCGCACGCAACACCGGCGGTCACGGAGGGAACCGTGGATTTGGCGGCGGTGGAGGTGAGGATCGGTTTCAAGACCTTGGAGGCTTGTCTTGATTTTCTGCTTCACTGCATGACAACACAGTTCATGAGTAACTCACCCGGTGTTTCTGGTCCTCAGGTGGCTTTGGGAACTTCTACAGCAGTGATGGCTACGGAGGAAACTATTCCCAGGTGGACTGGTGGGGAAACTAAGACTCCTCCACCTCTTCACTCCTCACAACGACCGTGGAGCACCATGCCAAACTCACTGAATGGAAACCACATGTACCATAGCCAGACTATATACCCTGTGTAGCTTTGAAGAACTTTGCAGTACATTACCAGCTGTGATTCTCTGACCACATCTGGAGAAGCTCGAGCTCCGTGGACACGGGGACGCTGGGATATCTGGAGGTTCGACTGTAGCAGGACACGGTCTCGTGCCGAAGGGGAACGGAGGCAGCAGTTTGCTTTAGATTTCTTGGACTCTAGTTTTCCACTACATCTCATTTCTTTATACTAAATGAGAAACGTTTATGTACTGTGCCTTTACATTTAGACTCGCTGTGTTTTGTTTGTCTTCCGTTCTCCTTTTTAAATGTCTGGCTGACAGTTGTTTTCCCCTCTCACACTCTTTTTTTTTTTTTCTTTTTTCCCGCTCTAATTATTTGTTTGGATGGTATAACAAAAGCTTAGATGTAATCAAACCTTGGCAAAGTCTGAGATGGTCTGTCACAACCTCATTTTGAACTGAAATTTTGTATGGGGTCACCAGACCCCCGTCGATTGGCTTGAGTTCTCTTGTGTGGTAAATCTATCACAAGGGAGTGAAAAATGCTGAATGTTGGAAAAGATCTCGCTCACTCTATCCTGGACAGGCATCAATAATAGAGATGGTAGTCTTCTGAGAAAGAAACCAAGCCATTCCAGTGAATTCTCTTAAATTAGGATGTTGTGATGAACCGCGTCTGCCTCCCGCCGCGCAGCTAGTTCAGAACCGTATGCTAGCTGTTTAGCGCTGTTTTATTAACCTTTTTCTTGAACCGTCATGGAGGTAGCAATTGGATTAGTTTTTCTTCCTTCGAATCCAGTCTTGAAGTAGATTAACGGTGGGCTGGTGGCAGTGAAGTGTTCTAACGGCTGCTCTAGAACCGCGAGGTCAGAGCCCAGCCCGTCTCTGGAGAATCCGCATGCTAGTGTTCGTGTGTTTTGGTCAAGGAGATTTTCAAACCGATTTCTGCCGCAGGCTTTAACGTTCATTACAAGAAACATTTGTTCACTTTTTTTGTTTTTTCTCTTTTTCAAGCTGCGTTAAATTCCGAAAGACATCCTCGGCTTTACTCTTGAGACACGGCTCGCTCGTGACCCCCGGCTCTTCGAGAGGACTGGGGTCAGCAGAATTCGGTGTACACCACGGGAACCGCACCAAACCAGCTGCAGGGGTGTGGTTTGGTGTAAACCAGACTCTTATTGGTTGGTTTGTAGTGGAGGAGGTTTCCATGGCATCCTGGCCAAAGACAGGGTTCTTTCAAACTCCCGCGCGCCCTTAATAGTGCACTACTGATGAGGGCGAGTGGGATGCGTTTAACTGAAGTGCAATAGATTTACTCTCAAGCGTGTTGTGCCTTTTGACATGAATTTGGAAAAGGTGACCTGAAGCAGATGCGTGGACAGTATTGAGGTGACTTGAGAGCAGTGGTGCTACTTAAGCCCATCCAGTTTTACAAAAGTTGTTTTATTGCACATCTAGGGTTTTATATAAGTGTCTTGAGTGCGTGTCCTTAAGCTTCTGAATATTGTGTGTGAAGATTGTGAAAACGCAGCTTGTTTACAAAAGGGGAAGGGTTCTCCAATCGTTAACCAGGATTGATTTGGGACCAGCAGTGGGGAATTTAGCTATTTGCACAGATTACTAGATTCTACTTTTGCTGCTAGTTTGTGTAATTTATTAAGCATTTTTGACAAATATTTATTTTTATAAGCCTAAAAGTGATAGTTTCAAGAAACTTGACCAAAAGACAGTACAAAAACACTGGCACTTGAATGTTGAATGTCACCCGTATGCGTGAAACTTATATTTTTCGGGGTAGTGTGAGCTTTTTAATGTTTAAGGTCATTTTGGACTCCACGTCTGTAATTGGTATCTCTGACGAAACGAATCGATCCAATCAGTCAAACTCTGAATTGACGGCCCAAATTTGAAAGAAACACAAACATGCCAAGGTTTGGAAAAAGTTACAGAAATATTTTTGTAAACGTGTATCAGTGCAAAGTGTTCAGATTCTCCAGTTCTTTTGTTTTTCAATTCAATTTTTTTTCTTTTTTTTTTTTGAACCCCCAGTGAATGTCTGGCACACGGCAATCTTAAGTAACAAAAACATGTGGTTATTCTCTTGTTGCGTTTGAATATTTGGGCTCTGGTGCTGGTGTTCTCTCACAGGTTTGGCTGAAGATTCAGTCTTAATTACAGAAGCAGTTATGGGTGTAGTGTTTAAAGCATGCAATGAAAGGCTTTTAATTGACCAAATCATGTGATGGAACATCACCAGAGCCCTTAGAGTTAGAGTATTTGCTTTATGTGCTAGTTTAGAGGCTGTGCACTGCACGAAAAAATAAAATGTGTTTATTGTATGATTTTACCAAATTAAAGTTGGCAATTGCAAATATAGAAACTGCTGTCATCTTTGTCACATGTGATTGAATCCTAAAACCCTGCGGTTTGCTTAAGGGTTAGTTCAGTCGAAAAAGAACTGTTTATTTGCCTTAAAAAAAAAAAAAAAAAAATCAGATTTTGGCTCCCTATTTGCCAAGTTCATAAATGAGGTCACTGATTTGGAGAAAAAACGCAAACCGATTTATTTTCAATATAAAAAGTGAAATGTGGCTGGATATTTTTTTTAAACCTTTTTAATTAGTCTTGGGCATGTCAAAGACTAGTAAAAACATTGGCTTTGATGCATTGTTAGTTATTTTGCAGCATTAGAGTTTTACTTTTGCTCCCTCATTTATTGTTCGTGGCTGTTTTTGCCCCTTTGTCTTCCATTATAAGGACACTTTTTGATTGCAAAGACATGACACCATAAAATCATGAATTCTTGATGGTCGGTGGTTTTTCCCTGTTGGGAAGAGGTAAAAAAAATTATTTTTATGGTTGATCACTAGGTGGAACCTTTAACCCTTTATATAGGCCTGTGAAAAAAAAAAAAAAAACAGCTTAGTTTCTGGCTTGTATATGGAGTATAACAACAGCATATTATATTGTGTGTGAGAGAGACCTTTGCGCACTCACCTTCATCAACCATTAAAATATACACCACAGCTCTCAGACCTACACGGAGTACAAATAAAGTGTATTTATGCACCTGCTGCCTTTTAATGGTGTGGAGATGTACAGACTAAACAGAAACCAGGTGGATTTAAACACTTGCATGCCATCCTGCCAGTGGTGGGAAGTAACGAATTACAACTACTCAGGTTACTGTAATTAAGTAGTTTTTTCGGGTATTTGTACTTTTTTGAGTATATTTTTAAAGCTGTACTTTTACTTGAAGTACAAATGAAGCAAAATCTACTTCGTTACTTTTAAATCATAGTTCGTTACTGAGTACGCATACAATTGGAATTGATATTCAATTTTTCGACAGCACTTCAGCAGCCATTTGAAATATCTGATCGTAAACGGACCAATCACAACGCTGATATCTGAACCGCGCGGGAACAGCGCCACTGCATCATTTAAAGCGCTAAAACCAGCTGTCAGATGTTTTCGCGCCACTCCCGGTTGCTGAGCAATATGCGTGAGTTGGACAGTTGCCTGTCAGAGTGACTCAGTTGTTTTTTAGGATTGTAAATTTAATCTAGTAAAAGAAATGGACAGATGCAAGCAGTGTGTGGACAGTGCACAGTAAAAGTGTACTGCATGTGCGCAGCTTTCATAATATGATACATACATTTAATTAACTTTTTTTTTTTATAATTCTGCAATTTTGCGCACCGTCCAGCAGATGGCGCCCCAGGCGGCCGCCTGTCGGCAAAGCCGGCCCTGGCTCCTGGAATAAATTTTGTAAAAAGTTATCAACCATTCAGAATAGATCCACACCTGACCGATGAAAATCCTTCTAGAAATGTTATTGGTTTTAAGTGAAATGCACCAGAAAGTCTTTAACAAAGATGGAACTTTAATTTCTTTACCATGTTTTTCGAATCACCAAGCATGAGAGGATGTTCTAGTACACCCCCAAAACAAATTCAAGACATTGTAAAAGAGCATAATAGGACCCCTTTAACCACTCCTATCCAACCAAGGTATTGAAGTTTAAAAAATCCCTGTATCATGAACACTAATTAACATACTTTGTCAAAAAGATAAAAGTGGGTTTTGTTCAAAGTTGCATTTATTCATTAACATAGATCTTTGATATGAATGTTTTTGGTGACTACATATTGCCAGCTAAAAAGTAACTAGTAACTTGTACTCTTGAGTATTTTTTGAGAAGAGTACTTTTCACTTTTACTTAAGTACTGTTTTGACAGCAGTACTTTTACTTGTAATTTAGTATTTTTTCATCAGTGTAACAGTACTTGTACTTAAGTACAAATTTTCAGTACTCTTTCCACCACTGCATCCTGCTGGTCATTTGATGGTGAGAAGAGCAGCAAGCAACACGAGAAAGGGCTTGACTTGGCTTGACCTAACCCTTGTAACCAAAGTTTTAGAAATGATAATGCAGCTTGACCCCTCCAGCGAGCTGCAGTTTTATTTGAAGTTGGTGTTGCATTTTGCTTCATAATACATTATATTCATAAATCTGATGCAAAGTAGATTTTTTTTTTTTTACAGAAAAATCAAATAGTATATCATTAAAGGATTTTAAGGTTTTAAACTGGCTTTACCATCAAGAAAAGACAAGCATATCACACATAGGCCATCCGTACTCCTCACCATCAAAAGGCAGCAGGTGCATAAATACACTTACTTTGTTTTTGTTTACTCCATGTAGTTCTGAGAGCTGAGGTGCATACTTTGGTTTTCTCAGATACATCAAGGTAAGGGCACAAAGGTCTGTCTTTCCCTCTCTCTCTCACACACACACACACACACTTCTGGACCCTTGATGGCATAACGCTTCGTCCCTGGAGTCATACCTCTGGCAGGCTGAAAGAAGTGAGTTGTCTCCATATTGGTGGAAAACCACACTTTGCCATTTTTCCCAATTCACCCTGATACAGGATCCTCTGAATCCTATTCGCCTTGGGGTCACTTCATCTACAGTGATATCGTTGACTTGATTTCAAATAAATGCACAGACACTATTTAACTGAACAGAGATGACATCACTGAATTCAATGATGAACTGCCTTTAACTATCATTCTGCATTATTGAGACACTGTTTTCCTAATGAATGTTGTTCAGTTGCTTTGACGCAATGTATTTTGTTTAAAGCGCTATATAAATAAAGGTGATTGATTTATTGATTGATTGATTGATTGAGTGGAAGCTGGAGAGAATGATGAGGATGCCACAAGAGGATCTGACTCTCCTGAGTCTGTGGTATCAGAGGGAGAAGATAATAAATCCTGCAGCTCGCTGGAGAGGTCAGGCTGCATACTCATTTCTAAACTTTGGTACAAGTCAAGCCCTTTCTCATGTTGCATGCTGCTCTTCTCACCATCAAATGACGAGCAGGATTGCATGCAATCTGGGGCTCTAGTTGTCCTGGTCTCCGCTGTCTTTCAGGACAGTAGAGGTCCTTTCTAGGTGCTGATCCACCATCTGGTCTGGATACGTACTGGATCCGGGTGACTGCAGTGACCCTCTGATCTGGACACAGACTGGATCTGGTGGCTACGGTGACCTTCACAGACTAATATTAGCGTAGATGATTTCGACAATGAGTAGGTCCTGAAACCTGTTGTCTAACCCCAATAGAGTTCAGAATGTCTATAAATGCTGATCCCAATGCATCTTTTTCATTATCAACATGGATATTAAAATTGCCAACAATTAAAACTTAGACTCGGAAATAAAATCAGTAAACTCTTTAAAAAAGTCTGTAGACAGCAGAAGTGAGAGAAAAGTGTTGAAATATTGATAATTTTCTTACAAAAGCATATGGATTCACTGCAGGATGCCTTTATTCATGCTCTGGAAGCACGTTTTACTGATACACACTTTATTTAACGTGTTTTGGACTGTTGAACAGAAACACCAGCCCACTGCAATAATAGAGCTTAGAAGAGCCAGGACTATTATAATATACCTCTGATTTGGATTTTTCTGAAAGAAGGTAGTCATATGCACATAAGATGTCTTATGGGTGAGTATAAAGTGGTTTCATTTTCATTTTTGTGTGAGCTGTCCCTTTAAGTGTGTGCAGAAGTGTTGACTGTTGTGATGATGTTCTGAATGGAGCGTAGAGGAGAAGTTCTGAAAGGTTCTGCTTGTATTGAGGTCAGAGACCGTCCTGAAGATATTTGGCAATATGTTCCAAACATAAACAAGCAATATAGGTCCAGTGTGTCAAACATTAGATATTAAGGCGGACAGTGGTGAAGTATTTTTACTCTGCTTTAAAAGTGTCTGTACGTTATTGAGTGTTTTTTCTTTAGAAAACTTCTTCACAAAGCATAATATTGTACTTTTTAGATTAGATTAGATTCAACTTTATTGTCATTGCACATGTAAGGTAGGAAGTGGAGTCCCTGTGATGCGTTGGCCGTTTTTAAGCACCCTCTGCAGTGCGTTGTGTGTCCACTACCAGACTGTGGTACACCTGTTCAGGATGCTCTCGATCGTACACCGGTAAAGGTTCACCAGGATGGTCCTGAGGAAGAGGAGGTTCTGGGGAGTCTTCTTGACCAGGCTGGAGGTGTTTTCCTCCAAGATGGTGGTTCCCAGGAACTTGCGAGACACATTCAACAACCATCCCGTTAATGTGGACGGGGTCACGCGTGCTTCCTTTCTTCTTCCTGTTCACTATGTTTCATATTAAATCTTTTAATACTTAGTTACATCAAAAAATCTAGTGCTTTCTTTTACTTGACTACAATAAAGTATTACATTATGTTCATACATATTAAAGGTAAAAACTATTATTCATGAACAAAATACAATTTTATCAAAAAAAAAACTGATAAAGTACAGATACTTTTAAAATTTACTTCAATAAAGTTACAAAATACTTCACTACTTTCCACCTCTGCACACCGAGCACAGATAGAATAAATTATTTCAGTGATAATGGGAAAAAATAGTTAAACAATACTTAATCACAAAATACTGCTGATCGTAACAAAAATAATCAAGATGTCAAAAAGTTGAATCGGAAGTGATTTTTATTTACAATGTAAACATTTCCCATAAAGAAACAGCGAGTGAACAAAAATAAATCTGCTGGAAAGTAAATAACATAAAATCCCAATGTATTACGAAACACAAGATCACAAAACCTGCAGCATTAGCAGAGAATAATTATCTTCCATCTGATTGAGTTTTCAGAAGCAGGTGTTTAAGACTGACTCTTGGTGGAGAGAACAAGATCACTTTCACTTCCACATCAAACACTTTGTGATTGAAGAAGCCAGACGATCATCAGGTGTATGATGGGAAGACGGTCTTCACAGTTTCAGCTCAAGAGGCGAGGCCAAGCAGGAAGCCACCGATGAATCCACTCGAAACCACTATGTTTTTCTTCACAAATTCAGTGGCCTGAAAAAGAGAGGTTTATAACTGCTCTTTACCAGCAGAGGCACTGCTCCACGCAGAAAATCACCTCAGAGCAAACTAATATTATAACTCATCTATGCGATGGACTTCTGAAGCAAAGGAAATCTAAACTTGTGTAGTTCTATGATTGATCTAGTCATTTGAAGTTTTGCAGAAAACATTGATACGATTATAAAGTGTTTTTACCTCCTCAATGAACGTGTTGATCTCAGGTGCAGCTTTACTGGTGTTTTTCTTCAGATGTCTCTTTGCTTTGTTAACATCTTTCTCCACTTTCTTCCAGTCGACTTGGACGTATCCGCTGTGATTGGCTATCTGCAAGACAGCGAACGCTTCAAGTCACTTTGTGCCACAATAACAAAGAACAGTGAATGGTTTATTGTTGAGCAGTTCTTGGTTCTGACCTGCAGCAGCAGAAATCCTCCTCCGACGGCCGTAGCTGTGATCTTCCCCACACGCTGGAACAGATACCCCACACACCTGCGCAGAACACACTCCATCAGGACTAGATCACAGACACCGACACACTCCGTCGGGACTAGATCACAGACACGACACACTCCATTGGGACTAGATCACAGACACGACACACTCCGTCGGGACTAGATCACAGACACGACACACTCCGTCGGGACTAGATCACAGACACGAGACACTCCGTCGGGACTAGATCACAGACACGACACACTGCATCGGGACTAGATCACAGACACGACACACTCCGTCGGGACTAGATCACAGACACGACACACTGCATCAGGACTAGATCACAGACACAACACACTCCATCAGGACTAGATCACAGACACGACACACTCCGTCGGGACTAGATCACAGACACCGACACACTGCATCGGGACTAGATCACAGACACAACACACTCCATCAGGACTAGATCACAGACACGACACACTCCGTCGGGACTAGATCACAGACACCGACACACTGCATCGGGACTAGATCACAGACACGAGACACTCCGTCGGGACTAGATCACAGACACGACACACTCCGTCGGGACTAGATCACAGACACCGACACACTGCATCGGGACTAGATCACAGACACAACACACTCCATCAGGACTAGATCACAGACACGACACACTCCGTCGGGACTAGATCACAGACACGACACACTCCGTCGGGACTAGATCACAGACACGAGACACTCCGTCGGGACTAGATCACAGACACAACACACTCCATCAGGACTAGATCACAGACACGACACACTCCATCAGGACTAGATCACAGACACGACACACTCCGTCGGGACTAGATCACAGACACGACACACTCCGTCGGGACTAGATCACAGACACCGACACACTGCATCGGGACTAGATCACAGACACGAGACACTCCGTTGGGACTAGATCACAGACACAACACACTCCATCAGGACTAGATCACAGACACGACACACTCCATCAGGACTAGATCACAGACACAACACACTCCGTCGGGACTAGATCACAGACACGACACACTCCGTCGGGACTAGATCACAGACACGAGACACTCCGTCGGGACTAGATCACAGACACGACACACCATCAGGACTAGATCACAGACACGACACACTCCATCAGGACTAGATCACAGACACGACACACTCCGTCGGGACTAGATCACAGACACGACACACTCCGTCGGGACTAGATCACAGACACCGACACACTGCATCGGGACTAGATCACAGACACGAGACACTCCGTCGGGACTAGATCACAGACACAACACACTCCATCAGGACTAGATCACAGACACGACACACTCCATCAGGACTAGATCACAGACACGACACACTGCATCGGGACTAGATCACAGACACGAGACACTCCGTCGGGACTAGATCACAGACACGACACACTCCATCGGGACTAGATCACAGACACAACACACTCCATCAGGACTAGATCACAGACACGACACACTCCGTCGGGACTAGATCACAGACACGAGACACTCCGTCGGGACTAGATCACAGACACAACACACTCCATCAGGACTAGATCACAGACACGACACACTGCATCAGGACTAGATCACAGACACAACACACTCCATCAGGACTAGATCACAGACACGACACACTGCATCGGGACTAGATCACAGACACGACACACTCCATCGGGACTAGATCACAGACACAACACACTCCATCAGGACTAGATCACAGACACGACACACTCCATCGGGACTAGATCACAGACACCGACACACTCCATCGGGACTAGATCACAGACACGACACACTCCATCGGGACTAGATCACAGACACGACACACTCCATCGGGACTAGATCACAGACACACTCCATCGGGACTAGATCACAGACACCGACACACTGCATCGGGACTAGATCACAGACACACTCCATCGGGACTAGATCACAGACACGACACACTCCGTCGGGACTAGATCACAGACACACTCCATCGGGACTAGATCACAGACACCGACACACTGCATCGGGACTAGATCACAGACACGACACACTGCATCGGGACTAGATCACAGACACCGACACACTGCATCGGGACTAGATCACAGACACGACACACTCCATCGGGACTAGATCACAGACACGACACACTCCGTCGGGACTAGATCACAGACACGACACACTCCGTCGGGACTAGATCACAGACACGACACACTCCATCGGGACTAGATCACAGACACCGACACACTGCATCGGGATTAGATCACAGACACGACACACTCCGTCGGGACTAGATCACAGACACGACACACTCCATCGGGACTAGATCACAGACACGACACATTCCATCGGGACTAGATCACTGACACGACACACTCCGTCGGGACTAGATCACAGACACGACACACTCCATCGGGACTAGATCACAGACACGACACATTCCATCGGGACTAGATCACTGACACGACACACTCCGTCGGGACTAGATCACAGACACGACACACTCCATCGGGACTAGATCACAGACACGACACATTCCATCGGGACTAGATCACTGACACGACACATTCCATCGGGACTAGATCACTGACACGACACACTCCGTCGGGACTAGATCACAGACACGACACACTCCATCGGGACTAGATCACAGACACCGACACACTCCGTCGGGACTAGATCACAGACACGACACACTCCATCGGGACTAGATCACAGACACCGACACACTCCGTCGGGACTAGATCACAGACACCGACACACTCCGTCGGGACTAGATCACAGACACCGACACACTCCGTCGAGACTAGATCACAGACACCGACACACTCCATCGGGACTAGATCACAGACACCGACACACTCCGTCGGGACTAGATCACAGACACCGACACACTCCGTCGGGACTAGATCACAGACACGACACACTCCGTCGGGACTAGATCACAGACACCGACACACTCCGTCGGGACTAGATCACAGACACGACACACTCCATCGGGACTAGATCACAGACACCGACACACTCCGTCGGGACTAGATCACAGACACGACACACTCCATCGGGACTAGATCACAGACACGACACACTCCGTCGGGACTAGATCACAGACACGACACACTCTGGAATGGATTCTGAGCTTAGATTTTAACAGCAGATGGTGCTCTAATTTAGTTTTTATCTGCGGATAAAGAAGAGTTGAAGAGAGTTTGTGCGAGTCTTTAATATCACCTCAGCTCAGAATGCTTTTATGATGCAAGATTAATGTAAACAGCCCACTGTCAACAAACTTGTGATTCACTTTAAATTTTTCAAATCTTATGAATGATTATTTTAAGTTTGAGTGTGTGTAAGGCGTTGGAAATGAGCAGAGTACGGCTGTTTCTAAAGCTTGCAGCGCCATCTGCTGTTCACAACTAACAATCAGTTTTAGAGGATCACGATGCTTTCAAGAAATCTCAGAATGGATGCGGAATCATTTCTTGATTGGTGCTGCATGTATTTATTGTCCCGGCTTCACAGAAGGGTTGTGGGAGTACCAGCCGGCCGCTCCACCCATCAGGATCTGTGTGGTCACTGAGTGTTTGTGTGCGATGGGTCCAGAGCTGCGTCCGAACACGGTGCTCCACCACTGCTGCGTCCGGACACATGCGGTCAGATCCAGCATCTCGTTCGCCTCATCTTCAACGTCCGGTGCTTTCAAGAGGAGAACATGAGAGGAATATTATAAAAGCTACTCATGTTACACCTTAATCAAGATCATGTCTTATTCAGAATAAGGTGAATAATCAGATTAAAAGATCTCTGTTGACATTATTCTTAATCAGAGTACCTTCATAATCGGGTTAAAATCTGAATATTGTTGTCCATGTAAACATACTCATTCAACACGACAATATATGGTTTATATGGTCCTTAATATAATTATTACTATGTCATTATAATAAAATATATGATAATATCTTTATCACTGCTCAGAATGTAATGAAATGTGTTGAGATTCTCTGTAAGGAAACATATCATAGAAGGATTTATTTCAGAGAGCCATTTGTTCAGTAAACCCGTTTAATTATTAAACATATAAAAAAGCAATTTTGTTTAGTTTCCCTTGCTGTCTCATCTAAACCACACTGAAGTATTACATTCACTGAAGATTCATTCCTTTAACTGTATATGGCTGCTATGTTTTGACTGCAATATTATCCTTAAAAAACTCTCAATACTCGATAAGATAATTTCAATTAGGTGAAATGTGACCAGGACATGAAGGAGACGATGACAAAACTGAAACTAGCTCATTATTATCAGTTTTTGTGTTCAAGAAAGCAGCGAAGTCTACGAGCGTCGCTTCATTTAACGGGCTCTGTGTTACACATGCAGTCTCGACTTTAGAACACAATAACGGCGACAAAGACTTGATTTATTCTCATAAACAGCCGCTCACCTCTGCTCTCTTGTTGTTCCGCCATTTTGGGTGCTGCGTGTGACGTCACGACGTCGGGTGACGTTGACAGCCGCTCGCGCCGCCTACAGCCACGTCAATGTTTAAAACATTATACAGGACGGTTATATATTCCTGCGATTTCATATCCATAACGCACACAAACACAGATGTGTGTAAACACGCGTTCGAGCTGAAGTATTCGTTCTGAACTTGAGTAATTGAATATCTTCAATTGATTCAATCATGAAGATTCTTAAAGAAAACGAGTGACATTAGTAATAAAGAGTGCGGTGCATCTGTAACGGTGAACGCACTGGGCCTCAGCTGCAGGGCTGTCAGTCCAATTTCCCCATTTTATGAAAACCACGCCTCTTTATTTGCATTTCATAACAACAACGCAAACAAGCCGCTCGGAATCCTCTGTTCGGAGGAAACGCGTTTGCGCCGCAGAACTTTCCCACGCTTCGCGTCCACCGCTCGGGTCTCTCGGGTCAAACGATCGCTACAGGACAGAAAACACCGAAAGGACTGAAGCACAACATTTTGGGACGAGGCCAGTGACGCGCTCGCGTTCTGCGCAGCGATTGGCTTTCGGGCCCGTGAGGGCGTGGCAACGGCGACGGCGTGGGTTCGCCTGTGTGACACAATTACAACAACTTTAATCTGCTAGCGAACACAACTTTGAGATTGTTTGAATACGTTCAGTGTTTTTAAGTGTGCACGCGCCGCACGTCACATCAACACAGAGCCGCCGCGTCACAGTTTATTCCTGCAAAACAATGTGAGAGGACGCGTCGCTGGAGGGCCAGCTCACTTCTCACGGGATTCAGACGCTGAAGCGCGGTTTACTGGAGAAAAAGTTCGTGTTTATTGTGGCTTTTGGACGCACGGAGCTCGCCTTCCCTCGATTTCTCGGTGCGATTCCATGAAATCGTGCCGAGAGTCGCTCTCCGTCGCCGCCGCTCGACGCCTCAGCGCTGCTGGTGATGAGGAGGAGAAAATGGCGGCGGGAAAAGCGAGCGGACCCGAGGAGGACGCGCCGCGGCTGAGCGCGCAGGAGAGCGACGCCCTGACACGCGTCGACAGGTCGGAGCCGCGGGCGTCTTTTGGCTGCTTTCTATTCATTGTTTCTGGGTGTGAGAAGTGTGAGGTGATCACAAACCCTGTGTGTGTGTGTTCGCAGCTCTCTGTTCGGATACCAGGGGCTTCAGGAAGATGGCGCCAGTATGAAGGCCCTGCTCGTTAAGGTAAAGACGCGCGTTTAAATTAACGCATCACAAAGCACACATGCGGTGCGAACTGACAGCGAGGCCAGGGTTTCCGAGCGGCGACGCGTCCTTATTTCCTCCTCTGAGCGCACGGCTAACGCGCTCACATTGACGCGGACCTTAGCTGCGGTTCTGCCCTGCGATCACACGAGCGTTGCGCGGAGGCTCGGCTCGAATCGCTGGCTTCACAAACACTGGTAAACGCGGCGCGTCCCTAGCGTCAGCCGCGCGTCTGTCTGTGTGTTTATTCTGTAACGTTGGGTTGTTTGTGGACTCGGGCGTCAGTGTCTATGATCACTGTATGTTTTGGGGCTTTATTTCCCTCAGCGACCGAGAGCTGAGCTGGTCAACGCGTCAGAGAACTCCTCGCACCCGGTCTTACCGGGAGACGGTGTTTGTGTGCGGGGTAATGGCTGCTGGGGCCGGCCCAAGATGGCGGGGGGAGAGGAGTGAGAGCTAGCGCGGTATAAAGCAGAAAGAGACGCGAATAACGGGGAAGAAAGCACAGCTAGCATTATCACTGCCATCCAGCCCCGCAGAGGCTTCTGGGAACCCGGCCTCCTGTGAGAACTCCTCCGTGTGGTGTAGCGAGCTGAAGTGAACACTAGAGAGTAAACACTAGAAAGGGGCGCAGTAGTGAACACTAGTGAGGGGCGCTGTAGTGAACACTGGAGAGTAAACACTAGACAGTGGCGCTGTAGTGAACACTGGAGAGTAAACACTAGACAGTGGCGCTGAATTGAACACTGGAGAGTAAACACTAGACAGTGGCGCTGTAGTGAACACTGGAGAGTAAACACTAGACAGTGGCGCTGTAGTGAACACTGGAGAGTAAACACTAGACAGTGGCGCTGTAGTGAACACTGGAGAGTAAACACTAGACAGTGGCGCTGAATTGAACACTGGAGAGTAAACACTAGACAGTGGCGCTGTAGTGAACACTGGAGAGTAAACACTAGACAGTGGCGCTGTAGTGAACACTGGAGAGTAAACACTAGAAAGGGGTGCTGTAGTGAACACTGGAGAGTAAACACTAGAGAGGGGTGTTGTAGTGAACACTAGAGAGTGAACACTAGAGAGGGGCGTTCACCAGAAATACATGTTTCTGCTGGATCTGATGTAATGCTTGTAGTTCTGCTGTGGTCCTTCATATCGTGTATCTGCTTTTATACACATGACCCCTGACCCCTGGTTATGGGGGTCAGGATCAGCACCATTGATGGGGTAGTTCACTAAAAATACCCTTCTGTGACACTCTTTAGTTCACTTCATTTCCAGCGATATCATCAACTTTTTTGTGACTGAGCTGGACGATGAAGTGACTTTAAGTGAAAAGTGTTTACTGTTTAGCATTATTACTCTCAAGTGTTTCTGTTAGTGACTGTAAAGCTGCTCTGACTCAATCTGTTGTTGAAAGTGCTTTATACATAAGGGTGTCTTGATTTACATGGAAGTCAAAAGAAGATATTTAGAAAAGTGTCTTGTGTGGTGTTTGTCCATACGCCGGAGGTCCACGGGGTCCAGTGTTGTTTAGTGTTCTCTAGACAAAAACAGTTTAAACATTCCTCAAAATATCCTCTTCTGTAAAGGATGAGGAATGATTGGTTCTAGATGGATCCTGTATTGAGCTGGAAGCTGGACTGGTTGTTTTGGGTCAGTATTTGATGGGGTTTGTCTGAGGGTTTGCGCTGTGAGTGAAACACGTGGAGCTGATTTGTGGTTCACTAGAGCGTCGTCCAGATGGAGGTCAAGTATCTGTGGTTTCTTATAGCTCTGTGTCGTCTCTGATGTGGATGTGATGATTGCTGTTTATTTTAACAGACTTCTTGCGTCTCTGGATCTGAATTGCATTTCCTTCTCAATATGTGTTGGACTGATCAATGA
>NC_068401.1:725495-825458 GCF_023724105.1 Carassius gibelio
AAATAAACAAACACAGAACTCATAAATATTTATTTCAAGATGCAATAAAAGAAAACTGTACACTTGAATTTATATATATATATATATATATATATATATATATATATATATATATATATATATACACACACACACAATTGCATAAGTTTATATTTAAAAATGTTTAGCAAGTGTACAGCTAATAATAATAATAATGCATTTTATTTAGTTTTAGCTACAGACACCAAACTCGGTACTTAAATTGTTCTTATCAAGACGGACAACTTTCTAATTCACAGTCATAAGCTACGATCAACAGGAAGTCAGCTATTTTGATTTGAATGTGTATTTTTGAGATTTTACAGTTGTGAATTAATGCATACTCCTCACATGGGAAGTACACTATACACACCAAACTTTGACTACATGAAGAAACAACATCGAGGAACTTAAATTGCGAACGGATTTTGGTTAGCTTGAACGGTTTTGACGTGGTGATTTTTTGAAATGACAGTAAGAAGGGAAACATTAATTGTATTGTATGTCTAAATTGCAGCTTCCAAACACTTCAAGGCATGTTTTCATACAGAGATCAAATCATTATGAGGAAATATGCATAGTTTCATGACTTTACAACACTGTATGGATAAAAGAAAAGAAAAAACTGTCAGACTTCTCAACTGACATGATCTCACTCTGGCCACTCCGTCTGTGTGAGGAAAGGGAGGGGGAGAGGGAGGGGGAGTGTGAGTGTGAGGGGGTTGGTGACTGTGAATCTTTGGTGACTGACAGTGTGTGTGGATTGTAGGGAGGGGCTGTCTGGCAGAGAGAGAGAGAGAGAGAGAGAGAGAGAGACCTAATCATTCCTTTAATAATCAGGAAAAAAAATCTATATTTTAAATTGTTATTGTTTTTGTTGTTGCTAATGGTGGTGTTTTTTTCCTTTCATTACAGGTTAAGAAATCTCTTAGGCCTTATCCTTTTCTGACAGTTTTTGGGATTTAAAAACATCCTAAGAAGCCTTATTTGTGCTGCAAATTATAATTTCAAACTCATTTGATACTGACCTATGACAACCTGTGACATGACATGACATTTATTAATCTCATGGATGTAACAGTAAAACTCTTCAACTGACAGATTAAGCTGCAATGCAAGCAAAACTATTTCACAAATGCTTATAGGTCATTAAAATCATTACAAAACACTAATAAATTATTAAAGGGTTTGGTAACACTGTATAATAATGTCTAATTTGTTAACATTAGTAAATGCATTGGTAACACTTTATAATAACTGCACTCATTAGCTAAGCATTAGTAAATAGTTCATGATTATAAAGCCTTTTCCCTTAATAATAGTCATTATTAAGCAGGAATACATCTCTAATTACATTGTTCTTGGTTTAAAAGCACATATATTACAAAGGAGATTAAAGTTTCAGTTGTCTTATAAAATAAATCAATAAACACAACCCAGTTTGATTCAGAATTCAGAAATATTTATTTCAAGATGCAATAAAAGGAAACTGTACACTTGAAAAGGTTTTGAGCGATTCTTGAAGGAATAGCATCACCTTCACTTGTACGATGGTTTGAGGAATATATCTTCCAGATAGTACCGCCGCTCCCTATATGCAGAGTATGCAGTCTTCGTAGAGCACCAACTCCCAGAGGGGGCACCAGTTGCTCAAAAAAAACAAAACAAATATGCGCCATTCTCCCATCCGCGTTCGCGACCACTCAATAGCATTTGAGAAGAAAGACTTGTAGTCACAAAACAATTGTAATGTGCTCATATAGGTGTCAGCTACAATGCACACCTTATACATTTTTTATACATTTTAAAATAAAGTGTTACTAAAGTTATATATATTGTTCTGTGTATGTGATTTCAAAGACTAGATTGGTCGGATTAACCCTTTAACTGCCACATCCCTTAAAACTTGATTGTCAGAGGGTTACTGTAAATGCTTATGCCCGCTGGGCACAGTTTTCCCGATGCCACCAGGGTGGCGTTGCACTGATGGCTTGAGCCCGACATCGCTGCTTGCAGCTATATTTATTATTATTATTATTATTCTTCTTCTCCAAAATGAATTGCATTTTTGAGGGCCTAAACATGCTCGAAAAGTCATGAAACTTTGCACACACCTCAGAACTGGCGAAAATTTACGTCTGATATGGGTTTCAGAAGTGGGTGTGGCAAAATGGCTCAACAGCGCCACCTATACACGTTCAACGGTGTGCGCCTCGAGCTACGTTTCATGTACATGTATGAAAATCGGTATACTCATGTAACTCTCCAATACCTACAAAAAAGTCTCTTGGAGCAAAATCCGAAACCCAACAGGAAGTCGGTTATTACTAATATTATGAGCAAATTTTGTGTCATTTTTGTCATTTCCATGCGTTGTATTTTAACGAACTCCTCCTAGAGATTCATTCAGATCAACACCAAATTTGGTATGCCTAATCTGAAGGCCTTTGCGATGTTAAATTGCGAAGCTTTTGAGTTTTCGTTAATGGGCGTGTCCGTGGCGGCCTGGCGAATTTCGATGACTCGCCATGAAACAGGAAGTTGCTATAACTCAGACATACAATGACCAATCTGCCCCAAACTTCACATGTTTGATGAGACTCCTGACCTGAACAGATTGACATGCCCATATTCAGTTATAGTCATAGCGCCACCTATTGGCAACAGGAAGTGACATATTTTACACTGCGATGAACTACTCCTAGAAATTTTATGATATCAATGTATTTTTTGTGGTCAGTCTAATCTAAAAGCCTGTGCGATGTTAAGTTGTGAAGATCTTGAGTTTTCGTTAAAAGGCGTGTCCATGGCGCCGTCACGAAGTTCGATGTCTCGCCATGGGAATAAAATATGTTATAACTCAGGCATAAAATGTCCGATCTTCCCCAAACTGCACATGTGTGATAAGAGTCCTGGCCTGAACACATCTGAAGGCCAAAATTCCATCAGGTGTGGCAAAATGGCTCGATAGCGCCACCTATACACTTTCAACAGAGTGCGTCTCGAGCTCTGTTTCACGTACATGTACAAAAATCGGTATACATATGTAACACACCAATACCTACAAAAAAGTCTCTTGGTACGAAATCCGAATCCCAACAGGAAGTCGGTTATTTAGAATTTTCTCTGCAAAATTGGCGTTGTTTTTGCCATTTTCAGGGGTTGTACTTTAACGAACTCCTCCTAGAGATTTAGTCAGATCAACACCAAACCTGGTCAGTGTAATCTTAAACCCTTTGCAATGTTAAATTGCTAAGATCTTTAAATTTCGTTAAAGGGCGTGTCCATGGCGGCCTGAGAAATTTCGATGTTTCGCCATGAAAAAGGAAGTTGCTGTAACTCATACATACAATGTCCAATCTGCCCCAAACTTCACATGTTAGATAAAACTTCTGCCCTTAACAGATCTACATGCCCACATTCAGTTATAGTCATAGCGCCACCTATTGGCAACAGGAAGTGACATGTTTTACGCTGCGACAAACTACTCCTATAATTTTTTTGAGATTAACATATATTTTGTGGTCAGTGTAATCTAAAGGCCTGTGCAATGTTAACTTTTGGAGATCTTGAGTTTTTGTTAAAGGGCGTTTCCATGGCACCATGACAAAATTTGATATCTTGCCACAGCAAGAGAAGTTATTGTAACTCAAGCATAAAATGTTCAATCTTCCGCAAACTTCACATGTTTGATAAGAGTCCTGGCCTGAACACATCTGAAGGCCATTATTCCATTATAATGATAGCGCCACCTGCTGGCAACGGTAAGATTGGCACATATATGGGATATACTTTGATATATTCCACTTATATTCAGGACATTAAATGCATATTTCTCAACGTTCACCTTTTTACTAAAGCCACACGATGGCGGTGCGCCCGGGTGCGAGGGCCCGTTCATCGCTGCTTGCAGCTTTAATTCACAAATGTTTTATGTGAAATTCAGTTTTTGCACATTAATTTAATCCGAATCTTTGGATGGAAACACTGCTATTGAGGCATTTCTGTCCCATCCAGTGAATATCACCGAGAGAATCCAGCCCCAGTGAAAGGGATCTTTTTTTGTCCAACCAGAGAACTAATCAGATTAAAACATAATTAGGGAAGCCAGAATAATTCTAATTGTATTACTTCTGGTGTAAAGGGCGATTGATAATGTATTATATTATCAGCTAAAGGCTCTCTCAGCCTGTCTGTCTGTGAAACAATCAAAACAAACCAATTCAGCTCCACACACACACACACACACACACACACACACACACTGTGGTAACAAGGAAGTTTATATATTTATAGCATGTGACGACTGAGAGAGTGCACTTTTCCCTGAAAACCACGATTGATAATTTGACATTGATTTTATACAAGAGTTGAAGTGAGTAGTGAATGTACAGGACATTATTGTCAGTGTTGATTGTGTTTGATCTGTTGGGTTAATGAAAATGGTTCCACGTCGTACATGTCTGAGCAACGCAGCGGTGTTTCTTTATTAAATGATTCAGTGATCCATTCACAACACACATGCTTTATTCTTCATTTAATCAGCGTCTGAACGAATCGTTTGCCTCAGTGACTCACTCAGTACATTTTTCCAACATTTTGTATTTGGATATATAAAAAAAACTGATTTAAAGCCCCAAGCTCATGATCTTATTTCTGCTGTGTAAATGCATTCGTGCATCATTTCAGCTTCATAAACTGTGTGTAAACGCTTCTTCAGCTTCTGTTTCTTCTGCGGTCGAAAGATGGTTTCTGTTAATACTGACTGATATAATAGTGTCCTATACTGTATTACATTAGGTGAAATTATTAATAAAATTTAAGAATTTGATATGAAAGATTATGGAAGCATTTAAATAAACTTTACTCATATAAAACATAATTTCCCAGCAACAAAATTATGGCTGGGCAAAATGCGGAGTAGCTAGTAATTTTGGAGAACCACTAGCCACTTAATATCAAGCCCTGTATATCTACATCTGTCTCCGCTTTATATCAGCCACACAACCAGTTTCAGACGAACACTGTGTGTGTGAGTGTGTGTGTGTGAGTGTGCGTGTGTGTGTGCTTGGCTGCTGTACTGGGATCTTCTGTGGGTTTCATCGAGTGTTTCAGGTGGTCTCACTGTGACTGATCTTGTTGAATGCTCTGAATCTCTTCCTCTAGAACGCTGCGTTTCTGTACGGCCTGGGGATGGTTTACTTCCATTACAATGCGTTTCAGTGGTGAGTGTTTCGGCTGCTCGTGTAACGAGGTTACAGCACACACGTAGGTGCATTCTGGGAGATTTCTGACTGGTGTAGATCCATTATATTCAGCGTCACACTCTGGCATCGTGCTGTTCAGGAGGAGTTTGTGAGGAGTGTTGTGTTTGGTCTCAGGGCGATCAAGGCGTTTCAGGAAGTGCTGTACATCGACCCCGGCTTCTCTCGCGCTAAAGAGATCCATCTGCGTCTCGGCCTGATGTTCAAAGTCAACACGGACTACGAGTCCAGCCTAAAGGTACGACGCGAGCATCACACTGCTTCCTAACACATGTAGTGATGTGATTTACTCATTCATTAGGGACCGCACATTCGCTTTGTTTCTGTCACATTTATTCTAGATCATTCATTGCACTCTGATAATCATCTTGAACCAAAGTTTCTTGTTGTCAGAAGTAGCTCAGTTTCCCGGATGTGTTGTTTAAACTCTGTGATGTGTATTAATGAGCCGCTGTATATGCAGTCTGTAGTTTAGTGCAGATGTGAGCGGTCACTGAGCGGTGTTTGGTCTCCTGTGTGTCCGCAGCACTTCCAGCTGGCGCTCATCGACTCCAGTCACTGCAGTCTGTCCCGAGCAGAGAGTAAGTACTGCACACACTTCTCCAGATTACACCGTGTTCTCCGCTTCAGCAGAGTATTAGTGTTTCAGTCAGCACTCGCTAGCACTGATGCTGTTCACACTAGTAGCACTGAGTAGTGAAGTGTGTGTGAGAGAGAGAGAGAGAGGACAGTACAGTGTGTGTGTGTGTGTGTGTGTGAGAGAGAGAGGACAGTACTGTGTGTGTGAGTACTGTGTGTGTGAGTACTGTGTGTGTGTGTGTGTGTGTGTGTGTGTGTGTGTGTGTGAGAATACAGTACTGTGTGTGTGTGAGTACAGTGTGTGTGAGTACTGTGTGTGTGTGTGTGTGAGAGTACAGTACTGTGTGTGTGTGTGTGAGTACAGTGTGTGAAAGCGTGCTGCTGTTTAACGAGTGATCCGACTAATCATCTTTACCTGCTGGAGCGTAAAACAGCTTAAAGTCTTACAGACCACATTATGATGTGTGTTAGGAACTTATTTAAACTCTTTAACCTTTAACTCTGAGTGGAATAAAACACATGGCTCTGTTTACAGCAGTTTATCATCATCGCTTCCTATTATATATTAAAATTATATTATTACTATTATCCTCTAACTCCTCTAGCCTGCAACCGGTTACCTTGGAAACACTAACAGCAGCGGACACTGACACTGTGTTTGTGATTGTTTCTTCTTTCTCTTGCTCTCTCTCACACACACACACACAGACTCTTTCTCTCTCTCTCTCTCTCTCTCACACACACACACACACACACACACACACATACAGACTCTTTCTCTCTCTCTCTCACACACACACACACACACATACAGACTCTCTCTCTCTCTCTCTCTCTCTCTCTCTCTCTCTCTCTCTCTCTCACACACACACACACACACACACACACACACACACAAGCTTGATCAGGGCCGTCTCAAGGTGTTTGTCAGTCTCTTCTCAGAAATGTTTATATAGAGAATCTTCTGATCTGAATCTAATTGTTGTCTTTTGTTTGTTTGTAGTTCAGTTTCACATCGCACATTTATACGAGATCCAGGTGAGTCCTCCGTGAACGTCTGGTTCTGCTTGTGATTGATGTCGGTGCATGAGATAGTGTTTGTGATGGTTAGTTGATTGATGAAGGTCCTGTCTGGTTGTGTCCCGTCACAGAAGAGATACCGCGCAGCTAAAGAGGCGTATGAGAGTCTCCTGCAGACGGAGGACTTACCTGCGCAGGTGAAGGCGGTCACCCTACAGCAGCTGGGTAAGAACACACACCATCATCACCTGTGTGTGCTCACGAGCTGTGCTTTTTTACCCTGGAAACAAGAGTAAATATCTTGTGGTTTTCACTAGTAGAAGCATCTTAATTTAAGAATATATCAATATTTTGACTAGAAACAAGACACAAATGTGAAGTAAGAGAAGCCTTGATTATGCAGTGACGGATGCACAGAGACGATCCTCACAGCGGTTTATCTGCAGCAGAGTCATCAGTGGTTCCTGAAGCTACTTTACCAGAAACCTGTGTTTGACCGCTCTTCACTGATCGAGTCTGAAGTGTTCTCTGTGGTTTAGTGTTCTGCATCTGTCAGCCGTATGTGGTTCGTTCTGTCTGAAGTGTCTGTGTCTGTCAGGCTGGATGCATCATACGGTCGAGCAGCTGGGAGATAAAGCTAATAAAGACAGCTACGCCATCCAGTGTCTCCAGAAATCCCTGGAAGCCGATCCGAGCTCGGGTCAGTCCTGGTACTTCCTCGGCAGGTCAGTCACACGTCTGTCTGCACACGCGTGTTCTCCCGGGCGGCTGTGACACATGCTCTTACACACATGAGGTCTGTTTGTCTGTGCAGGTGCTACTCCAGTATTGGGAAGGTCCAGGATGCATTCGTCTCATACAGACAGTCCATCGATAAATCAGAGGCCAGCGCAGACACGTGGTGCTCCATCGGGTGCGTATCCCTCTAAACCTGCAGACACTCACACATGATCAGTCTTCAGGCATCATTACTAGCCCTCGAGACGCTTCTGAAGATGAACAGCTCTTGCAGTCGTGGTTTATATGTGGCACGTGTCTCCAGCTGAGAGTTTGGTGTGCTTTACTCCATCTGTGAGGATCGGAGACTAATTTAAGTCACTGTTCTCTGAACATGTTCTGCTGTGTTTCTCAACGCATCACATCTGGTGGATTATAAAGAGTTTGCTGTTCTTTTAAAATGGTTCTTGTGTTTTAACTGCACTGGATGCTGAACGGTGACGCCTCTGTGTGTGTGTGTGTGTGTGTGTGTGTGTGTGTTTGCTCTGGCAGAGTGCTGTACCAGCAGCAGAACCAGCCCATGGACGCTCTGCAGGCGTATATCTGTGCTGTGCAGCTGGATCACAGTCACGCCGCCGCCTGGATGGACCTGGGCACGCTCTACGAGTCCTGCAACCAGCCGCAGGACGCCATCAAGTGCTACGTCAACGCCACGCGCAGCAGAACCTGCAGCAACACACCTGCGCTGGCGGCACGCATCAAATACCTGCAGGTGAGAGCCACACACACCTGTCCTGACGAGCCGTGCGCTCCTCTGTCTGTGGGTCACCCTACCTGTTGCATTTGTTCTGAATATCTTCAGTTATTTGTGTCTCAGTCAGATTTCTTTCACCTCATTCCTGGTGTGTGTGCGTGAGTCTCTGGAGCTAGAAGGCCTCCCTAAATCTAGACTGGTTTAACATCAGGCCGCACTGCTCTGTGTTTGAACTGTTCCTCCGCAGCTCCTCAGATGGCTGTTTACATGTCTTTCTCACGCGTTTTCATCCTAGGCTCAGTTCTGTAACCTCCAACACAATAGTCTACAGAGTAAAAGTAAAATGCTTCCTAGTATTGAGGAAGCCTGGAGCCTCCCAATCCCAGCAGAGCTAACGTCCAGACAGGGTGTCCAGAGCACAGGCCAGCAGGTGAGACCAGATAGACACACACGCTTGACCTCTGACCCTTAGAGTGCCCCTGCACACACACACACACACACACACACACCGCTGGTGAAAGCACCGTAGTGGCTCAGCAGCGTGGTTTCTGTGTGAGCTTCAGTAGAGTAGATGTGCACGATCACAGCTGGGTCAGAATGAGTGTGACGCCGTGTCTCTTCAGTCGCAGCAGCTTCAGCAGGAGCACAGGTGCCTCATCTTTCACCCAGAGGTGTGTTTGTGCTGGACTCATGTGCCTCTAGTTCCTCAAACACTGACGCAGTCCGGCTGGAGTAGTTCCTAGTGTGTGTGTGTGTGTGTTCATGACTCAGTACAATGAGACCTGTTTCTCTCATTGATACTGATGCTCTCGCTCATAATAAATGTTTTATTTGTTTTTGCATCTTTTCTCCCAGAGTTCAGTTGTTGTTGTTTTGCGTGAGGCGTGTCTTCACAGCACTCGACCTGATATCTGTGTTACTGAAACGTTGCCCTGTGCGTTTGTCCAGTTATTCCAAACAGTTTTTGGTCAGAATCACTTCATGTGTTTTACTCTGTTAACAACATCAAACAGGGAACTATTTTATCTTTGTGCACATTTCAACTGAACGTGATCTGAACACTCGAGCTGTAGATGTTGGTCATGATGTACGTCCCGCTCTGTTCCTCACCTGACCGCGGTCTTCATTGGAGGAATATGGTTTAGTCTTCACATGAGCTGGCGGAGCAGATGGAGAGTTTGAGATGATGTTGTCAGCTGCAGTGTGTTAGTGTCAGCATCTCTCTCTTCACTGGTGTAGATGTTCTGTCTCTTCACGTCTCTCTCAGGCGTGTAAAGCTCAGCCCGGGTCATCAGGCTCCGGTCAGTCTCTGCCCCCCCACGTCAGTCCGCTGGATCAGGCTGATGGTCAGTCCAGTCCAGCCAAGAGGAAGAGGACCGCCAGCCCTGCCAAGGTGTGTGCTGCTCTTCCTCCGGTCAGCACGCGGCTGATGTAGTGACCGCAGTAATAAACACATCTGTGTGTCTCCTCTCCTCAGAGTCCAGCACATCCTCCGACGCCGAGCTGGACCCTGTCTCCTCAGAAGCAGCAGGTGAGAGCATCAACACATCATGACCCGTCTGATGATCATTCCTCACAGCTAGGGTTTAGTTTCTTATTAAAGTTATCATTAAAACCGCACTCAGTTACCGCAAATATAAAATATCCAGCATGAAGCACAGGCTTGAGTAATAATCTCGTGTGCACACAGAAGCGGAGTCGTTTTGTTTTGAGTGAAAACACGGGAGGTTCAGAAGAGTGCTAGCTAATAGAGTAATGCTGCTGTGTGCAGGAGGTGACAGGAAACAGCTGTTGTTCTGCTGCTCCGTCAGCGCCACCTGCTGTCACAGAGAGGAATTACACACGCTCACATTCAGTCTGTGTGCATCCTCTGCTGTAAATGCTGACCGGTGGATGAAAAACAAGTCTATGTGGATTCTACACATTTAAACAATTTAGATTAAGTATTTAGATAAGACATAAATCATTTATTAATCAATTATCATTTTGATTACACCCTTTTCTTTATTTCAGTTCAAGTGTATTTCTATTGCACTTTTTACGATGCAAGCCATTGCTAAGCAGCTTTACAGAAAATTTAGTTTCTACGATATTTAGTAGTAGATTATTATAAGTGGTGATCAGTTTATGTGCATATGATGGAAATTTTCTGAAAAACTAATACAAGACGTAGTCAACAAGATGATTAACACTATTAACAGCAGTTGCTGATAGACTGATTTAAAGACTGAAATGAAAAAATTAGGTTTACTATTTTATTACATTTTCAAAACTATTTGTTTCAAAACATTTTGCATGTTATTAGATAAACTACTGTCAGTCGTGCTGTCATCACAAATACAGACATCTTTGGTTTTCATCATTTGATTAAGTGTATATGCAGACACATTTTGGTTTTAAATGCAAAACTTTGTGACAATTTTTTGACATTTTAACAATCTCCTGATAGTTCTGATAACCGTGATCATGTAGGTCTGAGCTTCATGATCGTGTCTCTGCAGAACGACGAGCCGCTGCACACTGTTTCTGGACACATGACCGAACTAATCACTGTTGCATCGTCACCAAAAATTGACTTTTTTACCTCGTTTCAAATACTTTTTTAGCCACTGAGTACTCGTGTGCTCCAGAGCTGTTTTCTGTGCGCTCAGTCACTTTGTATAAAGATGCTTCACAAGAATCATATATTGGGCTGGTTTACGCAGCTCGTTGCACTTAAAGCGGTCAAACACACACCAACTGATGTAAAGATGGCCGTCCTGGCGAGTGTCCTCCGAAACACTGTCAGTTTTGTAACGTCTCTTTATTAAAACAAATATAACAAGAAACAAATATTGAGTCAATTATTTTAGTTAACATTTGCTATAAGTTTGAACAGATTTTTATTCTTATTGTAAAATAATAGAACATTAGTTCATGAATATTTTCTCAAATCTTGGAAATGTATTTGTAAAAATGTCAGTGACCGCTGAGCTGCTTCTTCAGTCTGTTTTTCTGATGGGACATCATGACCATCACTGACCTGTGCTCATCGGTCACTCTCGGTCTTGTTCTGCTCAGTTGCTGGAGCAGTTGCGAGCGAACCGGTCGAGTCTGAAGCCGCTTCAGCTGCAGATGTTGGAGCAGATGGAGGTTCAGCTGTCCGCCGTGCACCAGGTACATCAGACCAGAAGTCCTCAAACTCACCGTTCTTCTCTAGACTGTGGTGACCGGTTGATTCTGACCCGTAAATTTACAGTTGTATATAATTTTTTCCTGCAGATGAGGCAGAACTCTTCTGGGCAGATTCGAGCCAGCCTCCCCAACGGCCCTTCACTGCCCGCTCACCCTGTTCCTCGCGGCCCGTCCTGCAGCGCTCCGACGCTAGCCAACGGCCCGCTGCCCTCTTCAGTCGGCAATAATCAGACGCCGGGAGCCAGAGCGAACGGAGAAGTGCCTTACCTGCACCCCAACACACTACCTCACAACTGCACAAGCCCAGGAGACACCAGGAAGAGCCAGCATCTCAACTCCGCTCAGGTGCACACTTATACTCGAACACAAGATTGAACGAACGTGTGGTCATTCTGTCCTCGTTAGGGTTTGTGTTGACTTGAGCTTAATAATGGCACTATTATTTCTTAAATCTGGGTCTGATCTGACTCCATTATTGTGTTTCCGTTGATTCTGGAGGAGGTAACTTGTACTTCTGAATTTCCTCCCGATTCAGGGGCTTCAGAAAGGTCTGGGTTCACTTTGGGCAGGTCCTAATGGAGACCGGACTCTCTCTTCCAGTGCTTCGGCCGACAGCGGCCCTCACAATCAGGTTGGACTGTCCACCACGACCCCATCGGAGCCCGCTGTCAATCATCTGTCTTCTCCTTCCTCCACGTCGTCCCCCGCTTCTTCCTCCTCACAAACGGCTACCTCAGGTGCGCCCCACGGCACCGTCCCGACCAAAGAGAGCGCCGCCCTGCAGGCCAACGGTTCCACTGCCACCGAACACCCCAGCCCTGACCGCTCGCCGCCGGCCGCGTCCGCAGACAATCCACCGCTGACCACCAGGAGTCCGGCCGCCGGCTCCAGGTCCAACCACGTCCACCGGGGCTCCAGCGCCTCCTCGCCCGCCTCGTCCCCATCGCCCCGCTGCGCCGCGCCGGCCGCCGTTAACGGGAGCGGAGGGGGAGCGTGTTCGGAGGACTCTCGGAGCCCGCTGAAGCTGGAGCCGCCGGAGCTCTGCATCAAAGCATCTCTCAAACCGTCTCACTCGTCCTCCACCGTCTCCATTTACCCCACATCCACAGACGTCCTGAAGGCCTGCAGGTACACGAGCTCCAGCGCCCTCTAGTGTTGGTTTAGAGCTAGCCTAAAAATTTAAAGTGAAACAATTCTGTTTCCTCACTCCCATGTCATCCTACAGGTTCATGTCTTTTAAGTCTCAAAGAAACTGAGTTTTTGAGGAACACATTCCAGGATTTTCCTCCATACAGTGCTCTTCAGTGGTGCTCAGTGATTTAAACACGACCCCAGCCGAGGAAGAAGGGTCTTATCTCGTGAACCATCAGTTCCTGAAAATAAATTAATGTTTAAACACTTTTAACCACAGATGCTGGGCTAGCGTTAGCTCTGCGATGCGTGTCTTTATTAGCTGATGTGCAAGCGGAAGCACCAACCCAGTGTTTTCAAAGCAAACATGCAAAAAAAAAAAAAGTCAAATGTTCTTTACAACAAGGATAAAACAATGATGTCAGATGAGTTGGAGTTTTTAACTGAAGTACAGAGAAGAAGAACTAACCGCGTGTGACACATCACAGAGCTAACGCTAGCCCAGCATTAGTGGTTAAAAGGTGTTTAAATATGAATTTATTTTCAGAAACTGACACAAGATAAGACCCTGGCATGTGTTCCTCAAAAACTCAGTTTCTTTGAGACTGAAGACAGACAGACACGAACATGTAGGATGATATAGAGTGAGTAAAAGATCAGGAAAAAACTTTTCTTTTAATGCTGTTCATACACAAATCTGTTAAAACTGCTGATTGACTAAAATAAAATATTGACTATATGAATAAAAGTGACTTGACTTTTTAGCATCGTCATATGACCCCTTTAAAATGTTGGAATAAAAGGACAAACTCTGAAAGATATAAAGTGACTGTTGATTACTGCACTCTAATCACGTCACAGACAAAAATACATTCTATACATTATATATTGACCATGTCACAAAACAATAGTATTTTAATCGTGACCACAGTGAGCTTCCGTAGACTTGAGGGTGTTGTGCGTCAGCAGGTGTTTGACTTTCTTTAACATTTCAGCTACAATTAGTTTTTAAATAGTTTTATTCTGCAGAAATAACTATTTTTTTTATCTTTGTTTATTGACAGGAATCTTGGGAAGAACGGTCTGTCGAGCAGCAGTGTCCTGCTGAACAAGTGTCCACCGCCGAGACTTCCTCCTCCTCCGTCGCCGCCGCTGGATAAAGACAAGCTCAACCCTCCGACGCCGAGCATCTACGTGAGACCCGGCGCAGCAATGACTAACACTGCGGAACCGTGATGTGTGTCTCTTTATAAATGTGTGTGTGTTCCTGTTTCAGCTGGAGAATAAGAGAGACGCGTTCTTCCCGCCGCTGCACCAGTTCTGCACCAATCCATCCAACCCTGTCACCGTCATCCGCGGCCTGGCCGGAGCCCTCAAACTGGGTGAGAGCGCACACACACACACACACACACACACACATTCTCTCTCTCTCTCTCGCTGTCTCTCTCTCTCTGTCTCTCCCTCACACACACACACACACTCTCTCTCTCTCTCTCTCTCTCTCTCTCTCTCTCTCTCTCTCTCTCTCTCTCCCTCACACACACACACACACACTCTCCCTCTCTCTCTCTCGGTCTCTCCCTCACACACACACACACACACACACACACACACACACATTCTCTCTCGCTGTCTCTCGCTGTCTCTCTGTCTCTCCCTCACACACACACTCTCTCTCTCTCTCTCTCTCTCTCTCTCTCTCTCTCTCTCCCTCACACACACACACACACACACACACTCTCTCTCTCTCTGTCTCTCTCTCGGTCTCCCTCACACACACACACACACTCTCTCTCTCTCGGTCTCTCCCTCACACACACACACACACTCTCTCTCTCTCTCTCTCCCTCACACACACACTCTCTCTCTCTCTCTTTCTCTCTCCCTCACACACACACACACACACTCTCAAGTTCAAGTTCAAGTTGCTTTATTGGCATGACATTTGAGTTACAGTATTGCCAAAGCATTCAGATACAGAATAAAATATAATTACAATAAAATACAATACAATAAAAATAACAACAACAGATAATATTTCAAATATTAATAATAGTAATTATATACAATCAAGAATATCAAATAAAACAGTTGAATACAATCAATTACCCCTTTCGTATGGTGTGTATGGTGTATAAATATTTAGCAGCTAGTGTCATTGCCGTCTCATTCTCTCCAAGTATATAGAGTAGTTTCTCTGAGTCATTTAGAGACAAGAATGAAGGATTCAACGCTTCAAACTGTGGGAAGAATGTTTCTCTTGTAGTGCTGTATTTGGGACAGACCAGAAGGAAGTGTTTCTCATCCTCGGTTTGATTCAGCTCACAGTGTTTGCACCGGCGCTCTTCTCTCGGGAGCCAGGATCTGTTATGTCGACCAATCTCTATCTCCAAATCATGATCACTGAGTCGATATTTGGAAAGGATTTGTCTTTCTTTTAATTGCTTGAGTGATAAGTAGTTTGCCAGTTTTGTGGTTCTGTTTAGGGCCGAATAACACTGGAGTTTGGTTTGGAGCTCAAATTCATTTTTTAATTTTTCATCATAATTATACTTCAGATTTTTGTCAATTAGTTTCTGAATGTTGGGGTTGTGATTGGAGTCAGACTCAGTTTGGGTTTCCTTCATCAGTTGAAGCACGAGTGTGTTTAGAGGATGAGACACTGTGGGGGGGGATTAATTGGCGAGGAGGGCTTTATATTGAACAGATCGAGTGTCAGATTGAGTCAGGTGATGATAAAACTGAACAGCTCTTTTCTGTATTTCTATGTGTAAGGGGTATAAGCCCAGCTCAGCCCTGCAGGCGATATTAGAAGTGCTTCTGTTTACCCTTAGGATGTTTTTGGCAAATTCCAATTGTGTTCTTTCTATTAAACTTTTGTCCCAGTTTTCAAATTTTAATATTGGTCCCCAAATTTCACTCCCGTACAGTAGGATTGGTTTGATGATTGCGTGATATAATTTAATCCATGTTCTAATTGGTAGTTTTAGTTGGCCAAACCGTGCTTTAATGGCATAAAACTCTCTCTCTCTCTTCTTGTAATGATGTTTCTCTGCGGTTTCCATGGCAACTATAAAACAGATTGAGACTTGTTCTCTCTTGTTGTACAGAATTCAAGGACGTTTGCTCTGTTTGCTGATGAAAGGCTAAATTCTCTGATTGACAGCTCACACTAGTATTATAGAATGTTATTATTATAGACATGAGTATTATACAAATCTTTGGGCACTTGTGAAGCTTTTCTCTGCTCTACTGGTCTGTTATGTTATCAAATCCAGGGTTTCCCATACATTCATTAATTTGTGGCGGCCCGCCGCTGTCTGTCGCATTTCCATTACAGATTCGCACAAAACTTGTATTTTTTTTAAATTATCGATAAACAACTATTGCGAAATGACGGCGTTTCCATTAACTGATGTTATGCGACTAAAACTTAATTTTTTCCCTCTCGCGATCAGTCATTCCAAAAATCATGGCAACGGATATATATATAGGTTTATATATATCACAGCCACCAGACTCCACGTATTATTATTATCTCCAGGTTCAGGTTGGTGTGTGTTGGTTTTTGTCCACCTCAATCTCCAGGTTTGTGTGTGTGTGTGTGTGTGTGTGTCAGAGTCTGTGTGTGTCCACCTCCAGGTCCAGTTTGGTGTGTGTGTGAGTCTTTTTGAATGTTTGAGTGTGTGTGTGTGTGTCCATCTCCAGGTCCAGGTTTGTGTGTGTGTGTGTGTGTCCATCTCCAGGTCCAGGTTTGTGTGTGTGTGTGTGTGTGTGTGTGTGTGTCCATCTCCAGGTCCAGGTTTGTGTGTGTGTGTGTGTGTGTGTGTGTCCATCTCCAGGTCCAGGTTTGTGTGTGTGTGTGTGTGTGTGTGTGTGTGTGTGTGTGTGTGTGTGTGTGTCCATCTCCAGGTCCAGGTTTGTGTGTGTGTGTGTGTGTGCAAAATTTGCAACAAGAAGTCTGTGGAGCAGTCATAGCATAGAAATGTAGCAATAGCAATCTCTTTAAAGGGATAGTTCACCCAAAAAAGAAAATTCTATCATCGTTTACTCAGCCTCAAGTTGTTCCAAACCTGTATGAGTTTCTTTGTTCTGCTGAACACAAAGGAAGATATTTGGAAGAATGTTTGTAACCAAACAGATCTCGGTCCCCATTAGCCGTGTTTCCACTGTCGAGCTAGGACCGGGCGTGCTAGTGCGTGTCAGGACCAGTCGCGTTTCCACTGTCACTTCCGGGGCTTGATCGTGCCTCGCCGGGGCTTCCTCGGGCCAACGGCCAGGGTATTTTGGCCCGACAAAAACTTTGGGCCAAAGCGGGCCAGCTGGGGCTAGAGGAGGGGTTACGAACAAAGCGGAGTTTCTCAGCGTCTAGAGAGCGTCAGCGCGGATCATTTCAGAAAGATAACAGCTTTAACAGCAGCATTAAAGACGTTTTAAAATAAGTTGAGCTCAAAACTCACTCTTAGTTAGCAGCAAGTGTTTGAAATAACTTGATCCGACATGGATTATCCGCTAGTAATACTATCTAATTGATATTAGAGCTCATTTGTTGTACTATATTTCTTTTTACGCATTTTTACAGTTGTGCGTTAAAACCAATCACACGCGATTACGTTGAGCTTCTAAATGTAAACGTGTGCATTTAACAGATGCTTTTATCCAAAGTGACTTACAGTGCATTCAGGCTAACGTTCTTCACCTAACACGTGTTAAGTGTGAGATTTATTGGTCATACAGTGTAGATCCACTGCTTATAACGGCAGTGTTTTTAAAGAGTATAAACTCGCGCTAGACAGAGCTTGTGATGATGTTCTTTGCTTGTTTTCTGTAGCTGCTTTTTAATAACTGAGGAAATTTAAGCATTATATTTAGTAACTTGTGATGTGTCTTTGAATTTAAATACAAATTCATTCTATTAATGTATTAAAAACATTAGGCTGCTTTTAACCTCACGCTGGAGTTGGTTGAGTTTCCGGCAATGAAACGAACTAAATAATGAAATAAATAATCCCGGTAATATCATCACGGGTGATCTGGCTGATGATGGTGTATGACAGTGTGGTGTATGAATCAAACACTCGTCCGCTGAGAGCGCAGGTGTGATCTGAACCGCTGTTCTCTGGAGGTTTCTGATCGCTGTGGTTGAGACTCTTGTAGATCTCGGATCATGTCTGTGTCTGTGTCTGTGTCTGTAGATCTGGGCCTGTTCTCCACCAAGACTCTAGTGGAGGCGAACCCGGAGCAGCTGGTGGAGGTGCGGACGCAGCTGTGTCAGCCGGCCGATGAGAACTGGGACGCCAGCGGTCAGAGGAAGCAGTGGCGCTGCGAGAGCATCCGATCCTACACCACCATCGCCAAATACGCTCAGTACCAGGCCGCGTCCTTCCAGGAGTCTCTGCGGGTGAGAACCCTGCATCCCACCGCAGATCATTACACTGAGCATCAGGCCTGGGGATCGAGAACCAGCCCCAGATTAGAACCAGTACATTTAAATTCTGCTTAACGATTCCTGCGTTCACATTTTAAAGTGATTTAAGCACAGGAACAGAGAGAACTTGTGCCCTGTTAGTGTGCAGCACAGACGCCTGAAGCACAGAGAACCGGGTTCTCCAACCGTTCTGTGTGTTTCACTGCAGTAAAGGCTGTTCCAGGATACAACTGGCCTCTTTCTGATTTATCACCCAGTATACAGAAACTACTTCAGTATATCATCATAAACACCGCTGTTTCTGTCTGCAGTGAATGTGAACGCATGAGAGAGAGAGCGCAGTAATTTTAGATCTGTGTGTGTTAAAGAGACAGCAGTCTAATAAACACACTGCCTGTCAGTAATGTTAAAGAACAAAAGAAAATCCTTCACCGATCTGAATACCCATTAATAACCGTAATCTATATTTTATGAAAACTATGCAGTGTTTTTAAACTTTAATTAGTTTCTGCACTTGTAATTTGGTTCAGTCGTATTTATTTACGCTGTTTCTAATTGATTTGTTTAATTTTATTAGACTGTTTACTTGTCTTTAACACTTTAATATTTGAAATTGATGAGTCTAGTTGTTTTTGCTGTGGTATTTTTGTTAAAAGCATAGGCAGAAGTTCCTCTGTGTTCTGTAAGCGGCTGATTTCTGTTCGTGTTATTCAGCTGCACAGAATAAATATGATTTCATTTTTTATATTGGATTTATGTTAATGGAGTGTAAACCATAATCACTAGCACTCTATATATCGCAATATAATTTTACTAATAAAGGTTATATGATTTTTAAACATTTATGATTTTCAGTATACATTACCAGTGTTTCTCTTAAAATTATTTTTGTGGCAGTTGACGGCGTTGAATAAACGTTGACTGCATGTTTCATAATCAAACGCGGCGCTGGTGTTTGTTCTTGTATCTTAGAAGGGAACTGACTCTTTAGGAAAGTTTTGGAGTCTTCATTGTATCTGATGAAGCAGCCGTTACCAGGGAAACCACTGTTACTGTTGCTCCAGAGCGCCTCCTGCTGGCCGACGATGAGCTCGACTCCAGAAACAACATCTGTCTTCTGCTCCAACACCAGCTCTTCTCAGAAAACCACTGTTGTAGAAGAATAATCAGCCTATGTTATAGTTTAAATTAAACGTTAATAAGGTGTGGCTGAGATTGTTTATTCGTTGGTGATATCACATTTCTTGTCTGTATAAATGCTAAACTTTTATTTGTATTTAGCTTTCCATTTATTTGTTGAGTTTGACTTCTAAAATATTATATAGTTTTATAGTAGGTTGTTTCATAGACTTTTTGCAAATTCATTTTTCAGAAGTTAGTAGTTACAGACATTATCTGTGGGCATTCTTTTTAATTGTTTTTAAAAACTCAGAAAAACTGCCAAGAAATAAACAAATATATATTGTTCATATTGATATCAGAATTATATCTTATCGACTGAAATGAAGAAAAATGTCGTCATGTAATTTTTGGCCGTATCATCCAGCTGTACGTTAGCGAGTGACGGGTTGCGTGTGGCATGTTAAATAACCGTGTTTGTGTGGTTTCAGGAGGAGAATGAGAAGAAGGGCCAGAAGGAGCTGTCGGACTCTGAGATGACGTCTTCAGAAACGTGAGTGTCTCTCGTCTGACGTCTGCTGAAGTGTTTATCTGCGCTGATGGAAACCTGCGCTCACTCTCTTCCTTCTGTCAGTGTTTCCAGGAGGCACAAGGGTCCTTTCAAACAAGTCAAGTTTGGCACCAACATTGATGTCTCCGATGAAAAGAAGTGAGTTTCCATGAGGTTTTCTTAATCTTAAAGTTTAAATGTTTACCTTTTGTTAGTATTTTCATATAAGTGTATATAATCTTTTGAGACATATTTGTTCTTTTAATCAGTCAGTTAGAACAATAAGAGATTTGGGCTGTTACCAAACAAATGAAATCAGTTCAGTATCAACAACATATATACATTTTATGCCCCCATAATCCTACATTTGGTTATTATTTTAAATGCCTTTTAATAGTCTAACCAGACTTCATGTCATGTATGTGTGCACTCTGTAAGTGTTTGGTTTGGTAATGTCAAATCACACATTAAATCAACAATTACGACATTATCGCAGACGATATATATCGCACGCCACCAGCTAGCAGTGATTATATATTTCCTGAGTTGAACATGTCTCTGAACATGTTTAAGAGGCTGTGAGTGACTGTCCACAGCTTTACTGTAACGTGAGTCTGTCAGTGTAATAAAGCGCGAGGTGCTGCCCCCTGCAGGTGGAAGCTGCAGCTGCAGGAACTGAGTAAGCTGCCTGCGTTCGCTCGTGTGGTGTCTGCCGGGAACCTGCTGAGTCACGTGGGACACAGCATTCTGGGTATGAACACGGTCCAGCTCTTCATGAAAGTCCCGGGCAGCAGGACTCCAGGTGAGACGCTGCTGTTATCGTGACGCTTCAGAAGCGCAGTGAAGTGAATCTGCAGCAGGTCACATGATCTCTCTGTTCGTGTTCAGGTCATCAGGAGCACAATAACTTCTGTGCCGTCAACATCAACATCGGGCCGGGCGACTGCGAGTGGTTTGCCGTGCCGGAGCCGTACTGGGGCGTGATGAGCGAGTTCTGTGAGAAGTACGTGACGTTTGTGAGTCGCTTCAGAGCTGACCGGCTCTCCTGAATGTTTCGTTAAATCACGTAACGGATCTTAAATCTCGTCTGTTTGATCATAAACAAGTGTCTCTTACAGGAACAACATCAACTTCCTGAAGGGCTCGTGGTGGCCGAATCTGGAGGATCTGTACGAGGCTAACGTGCCGGTGTACCGCTTCATCCAGCGTCCTGGAGACCTGGTGTGGCTGAACACGGGGACGGTGCACTGGGGTCAGGCCATCGGCTGGTGCAACAACATCTGGTGGAACGTGGGTCCTCTGACCGGTGCGAGCTCAGCAGGACACCACCCGTGTGCACATGTTCAGTGTGTGTGCCTTGTGTGTGATTGCTGTGTGTTTCTGCTTCCTGCAGCGTATCAGTACAAGCTAGCCGTCGAGCGCTACGAGTGGAACAAACTCCAGAGCGTCAAATCGATGGTTCCCATGGTGCATCTGTCCTGGAACATGGCCAGGAACATTAAAGTGTCTGACCACAAGCTGTTTGAGATGATCAAGTGAGTGAGGTTTCCTCGACCGGTGTCTCGTCTCTGATCCGGATCGAATGATCAAAGCTGTGTGTGGTTCACAGGTTCTGTCTGCTGCGGACGCTGAAGCAGTGTCAGACCATTAAAGAGGCGCTGGTGGCTGCTGGGAAGGAGACGGTGTGGCACAGAAGAAGCCGAGACGAGCCGGCCCATTACTGCAGCATCTGTGAGGTGAGTGCTGGACTCTACAGCAGAAGAACTGACCGCTCTCGTCTCAATCACCTTCATGTGCGGCTCTCTTCCAGGTGGAGGTGTTTAACCTTCTGTTTGTGACGAGCGACAGTTACTCCAGGAAGTCCTGCGTGGTTCAGTGTCAGGATTGCGCTCGGAAGACCAGCGGTGACCTCGACGGGTTCGTGGTGCTGCAGCAGTTCAGGATGGAGGACCTCATGCAGGTCTACGACCAGTTCTCATTAGTGAGTATCAACATGATCTAGTGATGCTTTATATTCGTTTGAATGGAGACGTGTGTGTGAATCATAACGCTCTGCGCTCACTTGTGTTTAGGCTCCTGCTCTGCATTCGTCTGCTTCTTGACATTAAGACGCCGAACATGTGGAGAATATCACATTACAGGACCATTTCTGATATTCAGGACCGTGGTGCTCGTCTCTCGTGTGGCTGGTGACCATCGGAGAGCACGAGACCCTCGACTCAAGTGACTGTGTGTCTATGCAACCTGTTTATAAACGGCAGCGTGTGACTGTGGCCTGCGGGGGGCGCTAGTGAGGGACTTCCTGTCTACACACCTCTTCCTGAACGGCCGCTCTCCTCTGCTTCACGTGAGGAATTAATCACAACAGCTGGGGAAGATATTGTGGGAAGCTGGTTTTGTACATATAGTGTGTCCCAGCTGGCATCGTCACGTACAGACTACTGACTCCAGACGCTGTTTTGTATTTGGTAACAAGCTGAAACCTGGCGTCTCTTTCCTCGTGTCTCAAGGGTTCACCTTCACCGAGGAGAGCTAGCCCACTCTTTGTATGCTAGATAGTGATTTTACGATGACTTTGGATGGCAAAATCTACAAAATAATAATTTGTTATTTGAAGAACTAGGTGATATATAATTTTTTACGGCGCTTGTGTTTTAGCGGTCTCTCGTTCTTTTGACACCATGGTCAATATTTTGTTTCTTAGGTAAGAAAAAGGAAAAAGCATAACAGCCAAGTCACAAAGAAACATGGGTTGCACATAGAGTAAGGAATAAAGTGTCTGTTTTCTCCTTCCTCGTTTGTTTCTAATCCTGATGTACATTTACACTATTTATAAATACATATTTATTGCTTGAAGATATTTGTGGATGGAATGCTGTTATTTTTCCCAGAGTACCTGCCATTAAATTTGAAGGAGTTTGGTCATTTAACTACTCCTGCATTTTTCTATATAGAATTAAACCGCTTAGTAAGCATTGTACAGAAACTATAAAGTTGTTTTATTGTTTGAAGAATGTTTTATGAGTTATTAAACAAGTTGTCAACATATGTGCTGACACGTGAGATCCTTCTCCTGACCTCTTTCATTTTGTGTGTGTACAAAGACATTGGTCAAGTCAGTTTTTTTTTTATCTGTTTATTTTAAAATGCTCTCGTTCCCTTTTAACATTTCTTTGTTGTAGAACGAGACCTGCAGACTTACTCTGGGTGTGTGTGTGTGTGTGTGTGTGTTCACTGCTCCGGGTGTGTGTGTGTGTGTTCACTGCTCCGTGTGTGTGTGTGTGTGTTCACTGCTCCGTGTGTGTTCACTGCTCCGTGTGTGTGTGTGCGTGTGTGTGTTCACTGCTCCGTGTGCGTGTGTGTGTTCACTGCTCCGTGTGTGTGTGTGTGTGTTCACTGCTCCGTGTGTGTGTGTGTGTGTTCACTGCTCCGTGTGTGTGTGTTCACTGCTCTGTGTGTGTGTGTGTGTGTGTGTTCACTGCTCCGTGTGTGTGTGTGTTCACTGCTCCGTGTGTGTGTGTGTGTGTGTGTGTTCACTGCTCCGTGTGCGTGTGTGTGTGTTCACTGCTCCGTGTGTGTGTGTGTGTGTGTGTGTTCACTGCTCCGGGTGTGTGTTCACTGCTGTGTGTGTGTGCGTGTGTGTGTTCACTGATCCGTGTGCGTGTGTGTGTTCACTGCTCCGTGTGTGTGTTCACTGCTGTGTGTGTGTGTGTGTGTGTGAGGTTCTGTCTTTGACACACTCTGATCTCATATTTGTGCATGTGAGTTAATAATGTAATGCAGATTATAAAGTGTTTCTTCTGTACACGTTCAGGAGCTGCTGATGGAATAATCATGTTGTCTTTGAATGGGATTGTTAGACCGTGACATACAGCTCTTCAGACAGTGACCACGCTTGATCTTTATTGGATCATTTAAAGACTGACAATGTGTGAACGTCTCCTGACTGAACGCCTCCGTCGGTGTGAAGCGTCTCTGAAACCCAGCAGACAATGTAGCTGTAACTTGACCAACAGATCTCTACACTGTGTGCCAGGTTCAGGACCGCTTCAGTCTCGTCTGGTTTTCCTCCAGGAGTCTGGTTTAGCTGCTCAATCACGGACTGACGGCCATCAGAGACCCAGTAGCCAGATGTAGCTGCTGACGGAGACAGAACCTACACTGACCACTGAGCGAAGGATGGACGTCTGCGTGGCTCTGCTCCTGAGATGAGAGTTAACACAACAGACATGATCTCACGAAGGGAGACGAGTTCATGGAACAGGTTTAACTGTTCAGCACCAAACTCTGGGTGTGTTAAACAGGACGGGAAGCGTTCCAGATCAGGAGCTGCAGCTGGACAGAAACACACTTCAGTGGAGAACCTCGTCCTGCTGTGCTTCTCGTTCCGTCACTGACGGGTGACGCTCTTTCCTCTCGCCATGAAGTCATGTGACACCAGTGTTCTGTGATTTGGCAGGAGACTGTCCTTCACTTGGTCTGTCGTGATGATGCTGGACGTCGCTCTCTAGTGACCTGTGACCTCTGGAGATGTGAGAGGACAGAACGAGGGGTGTTTAAAGGGGTCACATGACTATGCTAAAAAATAGCCTTTTGATTTGGTGTAATGCAATGTGTTTATGCAGTTTAAGGTTAAAAAGACACATTAGGACAAGACCATAGGATCCAGACGAGTCTCTCCACAATCTGACTGTGAGCGGCTTCGACACAGTCTGCAGTGTAAAAAACGCTAGATATAAAGAATGGTGACTTGACTTGGACGGTCTTTAAAATATTTCAATCACTGCTTAAACTTTGCCATCACTTTGACAGATTACACTGAGGGTGATCTACTGTAATTTATAACTATAATTCCCACCCCTGTCCAATGGGAACATCAACTCAACTTTTTTTTTTTGGAAGGCACACAATATGTAGTTCATTCAACAACTGTAAACGGCATCGAATGGGATTTAAGAATCGATTAAAATCCCATATTAAAAATAAATTAAAATCTATTAAACCCTATAAAAATCTATTTCACTGCTGTCACTGCACGGTGTGTGTTGAACACAAAAGTCTCTGTTTATCTGTTCTCTTCATAAATAAATAAAGCCTATATTCTTGTCCAATAGGTTCATTATTAAAAATTAAAATTACAAAAAAGTAATTAAATTATATTTAACATTTATTATATATATATATATATATATATATAACAAAAAATGTACGACCCTGACTCAAAATGTAACGCAACCTTTGACCGTACATAATTGTTGCTCCTCTATTCTTCGCCTTTCAGAAACATGTCGATTTTAATGAAGCTCATCGTTCTGAAAAGCATGGTGTGCTCTGATTGGTCAGCTATCCAGTACGCTGTGATTGGCCAAATACCTCAAGCGTGTGACGGAGAGATGTGGGGTGTGTTAGAACGAGACGTTTTAGGAGTGTGTGGACGAGTCTTAACTTTTATAAATATTATCTCTTTGGGTTTGAGACTTTCAGCGTTTAACAGTCCAAAGAGAAAGGACAAATTTACATTTATCATATGACCCCTTTAAACCTTAAGTGAAGGAGGGTACAGTCTCTCTCTCTTCAGTCGGTGTGTGACCGCTGCTGTTCTGGACCGACTCTTGAGTGCCGATATCGTTTACTGGACGAACAGGAACCGAGACCTGACTGTGTTTCAGGAATAGCCTTCTCTTCCAGCACATCTCTGATCTTACAGCTGTGTTTAACTGCTGATAAAAGCAGCAGTGGGGAACGGTTGTGTCACATTGTAAGGCGGTGGGTTGAGCTGGTGTCGTATTTCACTACAGACACAGAGACATGGATCTGACCAATCAGAGCGCTCGTCCCAGCAGCCCATTCATAAAAGCATGTTACCCTTCACCCACATGCTCTCGTTCACTCACCCGCCATTACACCGAGAACAAGGACAAACACAATAATGCCGTCTCAGTCTCTCGCTGCGGAGTCTCTGAAACTCAGATCAAGCTCAGATCAACATATTAGGAAGATGTTTCTTTTAGCTGCTCTAACTGGTCGCCATTTCTTAGACGTTTTCACATATTTTGCCATTTTCTGAAGAGTCCAAATATTTTGGGTATCCCTTAATTAATATGAACACATTTATTAAATGAGAATTATTTACTAATTTAAAATGGTTTGTAGATTGTAGTTCAGTAGTTAGAGTTTGGTTCATGTCAGAACTGCTCTGAGCTTTATGGGATAGATGATGAGAGATGCTTCAGGTGAACGTCTGCTGTGGAAGCTGATATTTCATTACGTCTTCGAATGCACCGGCGCTCTGTGTGTGTGATGAAGGTATCGCACGCTCTTTCTCATCTGTCAAGATGACAGTAAAACAGCATTTTTTCTTTTCCTCACTTCGTTCTCGTTTCTCTTCTTCCCAGCTTTTCTCTTTTTCTCGTCCGACCCCAAACCTGTTCCTCATTGGCTATCTTGAGCTGGCAAACTGAAAATTGCACAATCAAACGCGAGGTGAGATACCTGTTTGCAGACCTGCTGTTTTCCTCTTCACGTGTTCTTTCTCTTCTTTCCCAGTGAATCGGCTCTGGAGTGCTGGAATGAAAGCATGAAGAAGCAGGTTACGGTTAGTCTCTTTGGCATCTGTCTCTAGTTTAATGCCTAATCTGCTTCAAAGGGTGCTGTCAGTCGTGTTTTTGGCAGCACTCGATGTCTTTTTCTCTACATTAAATACTTCACACTTTATCATCCATTTTTCAATCACAGAATCATCACAATAATGTGTCACAAGAAACACTGTATCTGTCTGGCACAATAAAACCATGATGACTTTGCTAAATGTTGAAGTACTCACATTCATCCAGCAGAAACCTCACGTCTTCCTTCATTATATCTCCAAATTTCCCTCTTTCTTTCATTCCTCTCCTCCAGTTTCCCCTCATTGCTGTCCTGATCTGTTCTTCTCTCCCCTTTTTTACTCCCACGCTGTAATCAAGTCACATGTTGCCGGTCCGACCCCTTTAAAGAGAGGCGGGAGCTCAGGTGGGCGGCGCCTCTTTGTCCTGACCAATCGTGTCAGAGGGGCGGAGCTCATGGTGCCTTTTTCTTAATGGGAAGGTCAGAGGTGAATTATAATTCAAAAACAGGAGGCAGAGTAGAGCATACTGATTCATTAGAAAACAGCCGATTCACTAAATCAGTTTTTCAGCAACATGCCCTTCATATTTTCATTGTGTAGAAACCATTTTATAAAACTGCAGACACTTGAGGTGCTGTTCTATAGGCTTCAGCTGTAACTACATGAGATCTCAAACTTTAATGCTTAAACGTCTATAGTTACACTGCCAAAAAGGCTTACCTTAGTAATTTTGTCATGTTTCTAGTCAAAAATCTAACAATTCTTAAATTATTTAGTCTTGTTTGTGGAAAAAACTAAATTAAGTGCATTTTGCTTAAAAAAAAAAAGTCAAATTATCGGCCAGTGATGTAAGTAAAATGACCTTGTTTTAAGAGTATTCTACTAACCCTTCTGGCAGATAATTTTACTTCTTTAAAGCAAAATGCACTTAATTTAGTGTTTTTTCCCCTGGAAACAATATTAAATATCATTTTGCTTACTAAGTAAAATCATCTTAATCTAAAGGGGGTCCTTTTATGCTTTTGACCTTTTTCAACTTTAACAAACGACTCATTTGGACTATAATGCATATTTTGCAGGATTTGTGACCTCACAAAGATCGACGAATGGGACGACACCTGGTTGGGCTGCACTAGAGAAGGGTACGAGTGTTATCATTGTGTCAGAGACACGCTAGCTTTCCCAAAACAAATGAGCTTAGAGTAGTTTACAATCATCCGGGTTTAAATCGCACTCAAACTGATTTGATTTTGACAATATTTACACTGAAGCTGGCAGGTGTCTACGGTAAGAGGCAGGACATTAACAGACCAGGTGTTGAGTACTGCCAATCACAGCACAGACTGACCCAGCTAACCAATCACAGCACAGACTGGCCCAGCTAACCAATCACAGCACAGACTGGCCCAGCTAACCAATCACAGCACAGACTGGCCCAGCTAACCAATCACAGCACAGACTGGCCCAGCTAACCAATCACAGCACAGACTGGCCCAGCTAACCAATCACAGCACAGACTGGCCCAGCTAACCAATCACAGCACATTAATTTGATACATGGACTATTCGAGCTGTTCATGCCAGACTGGGGAGAGAGTTGTTGTAATAATTAAAAATATGTGAAAAATAATTAGTTTTTCAAACAACCTGAGAGCCTGTTCTAGTACACCCCCCAAACTAAATCAAGACTTTATAAAAGAGCATAATAGGACACCTTTAAGAATTTGTATTTATTTTGACTAGAAACAAGCCTTTTTTTGCAAGTTCAGATCCAGAATGAGTGGCTGTAGTACTAGTTAAATGATTTAATATCTTTTAAATGTTTTTTGCAAATGATTGTAACTTCTACAAAACGTCTCCTGTGTTCTCGTGTTAATGGACTCTTGATTACAGCATGAGTGATTCCTGTGATTGTGTGGGCGACAGCGTCTGTGTGTGTTTTTGCAGAATATATTTACAGAGATGTGCTCAAATGCATAGTGTGGACTAATGTCTCAAGTGGCCTTTTGTGGTCATTGTTTCAGACGGTGGAAAAAAAGCTTGTATTGTTGTTTCAGATTAGTCGTAAACAATAGTTAGTCACTTATGATGACGTTTGATTTTTGTCTTCAGAACTGCTTCACTTGCGTCAGTCTATCAAAAGTGCAGCCGGTTTATACTAACCATGTTTCAAATATATATATATATATATATATATATATATATATATATATATATATATATATATATATATATATATATATATATTCTTGTCTTTTTATCCTGATGGGTTTCTTCAGCTTACTAAAGATTGATTTAGGAGAAATGTTCAGAGAATCAGCAGGGTCAGATTTCAAGATAAATCAGCATAAATGTTAGCAGATCTAGCATTAACTGCTATTATGAATGCATTTAGGAAACAGAATTTGGTAACCCTTTATTTGAAGGTGTCCTTGTTACAGGTTATATGTACATGCTATTATAATTATACTTAATTACATGCAAGTAATCCTAAACCAAACCCTAATCCTAACCATATAGTAAGTACATGTAGATAATTAAAATCACTCAGTGCATGTATAATCACACTGTAACAAGGACATCTTCAAATAAAGTGTGACCCAGAATGATTTTAAACTGTTTCATCTGCTGAATTATCATAAAAAGAACTGGTCATTTTGATGTTGTTATGAGCTGTGAAAGAGTTTTACCCAATTACTTTAAATGAAATTCAATTAAACCTTCAGCTTGAAGACAGACTGTGATTGTTTTTGGTTTAATAAATGAATATAAATAACTGTTGTAAAGAATTAGGCACACGGCTGTAAAACCAGCATTTTAACTGTGAAATGTTTCCTGACAGCATTTAAAGTCTGTTTCTCACTCGCCGAAGCGATGTTTAGATGTCAAAGCTAGTTAGTGTACTAGACTAGACATCCTCGTGTTAACTAACCATCATGAGCTCAACAAACACAAGCGAACTCGACCAACTAGAGTTCCGTTACCGGCGAGTTTAACCGAACGATTCTACAGAACCGCCATCGTCTTCATTAACCCGCGCTATTCGGTGCAGCTCGAGCCCGTCACTGCTTTAATAATAAACAGTAATCAAGTACAGAAGACACACGGATCTGAACGACGAGCAGAAAGAAAGAAAGATTTACCTTCATTCACGTGAACGCGCCTGTTTGCTGCTGAAACTAGAAAACACACGAGTTTAAACTGATTACATATTCATATGATTCATATATCGATATATCTGTCAGTGATTTGAACTGCAGTGATCATCTGTTCTGTTTCTGATCTCCATCAGTCCATCTTCATAAAGCCACACATCAATCTGTGTGTTCTGTCTCCTGCAGTGTTTCCAGCTCCTGACTCTGGAAGCACAGACTTCACAAACTCTCAGATTGAGGTTATTGAATTACATTAGTAAATACATCTCACACACAGATGAAGGCTCTTACCTGAGATGTCAGCACTAGCATTTATGATCCCATTTATTTTCCAAATTCTTCTTTCTTTCACTGTCCTCTTTTTTATTGTTTCCTATACTTGTCCTTTAGTGGCATGATCTGAAGTGAGCTGCATTCTACAAGCAGAGGATTTCTCACTGTGATATAAAATCACTTGTTCTATTAAGCATCTCTCTCTCTCTCTCTCTCTCTCTCTCTCTCATACACACACACACACACACACACACTATGTGTTTCTTTCTCTCTTATTCACACAAGTGATCAATCGGCAGGCGTTGAACAGGCTTAACTCCATATACCTCTCCACCCCCGTGTGTGTGTGTGTGTGTGTGTGTGTGTGGTTCTCTGCCTACACACTCTCTCAAGGGCTCTCAGCTCCCAACACACTCACAAATAGCCTGATTCACACACACTCACACTCAGCATTCATATACAGCACATTTACACCGACAGCCGCCCACGAGAGCACTTCCATCCCTGCATCGCCCGTCTAATGGAGCCGCGCCGGAGGACGGCCCAAGCTAATTATGTTTCACCCTCCATTAATTAATACAGGCATTATCTTACACAGGCTTAACTGTGTTTGTGTGAACATAACACCTGCTTGTGTCTAATCGCTGACTTTGTGTGTAGCCCGTTGATATCAGACTTGGCGTCTGCTCCTCCTTCAGACCAAGCGTTAAGAAGTGTCGAGATCATGTAGGTCAAATCAAATTAGAATAAATTAAGTGCTTCTGTTTCACCAAAGAGGCATGAAGAGCGCCACTGCCTCCAACCTGCCAGCGGTGTCACACCACAGGACTAAATAAAGCAGTCACAGTAAAGAACAGATCCTCTTTCCAGTTCTATATGAGATTTACTGAATGCAGATCTTTGGGTCATTGACTCATTCCAGCCGTTAAACCAAACTGACTCAGATCGTATGTCAAACCGGTTCGATCCTTAATGAGAAATTAGTCTCAAATGCATTGCTGACATCCGTTTAGTGCGACACACCAAAGGCAACGCTCATTAGCATTCTGGTGCTGGTTAACAGATTAAAATGTGAGTGGGAGATGAAGAAGGAATGTGTGTCGCTCCACACTTCAGACTCAAGGGGAGGAGAACTAGTCAACCTAGACTAGCTTTTCAATTATTACCAGCAACCCTGATAATGGGAGAGTGACTCGGACAATACAGACAGAGCTTTCAGACTTGAAGACGGACAATACAAGATCAGAAAGTGGGATGGAATCTGTCCTCTCTCCATCTTCACATACACAAGCACAGACTGCTCTGTGTGTGATTTCTATAGATTGTTCCTCTGTGATTCTGGTTCTGCTGGAGGTTTTGCTGCTGTGATGGACACAGGGCTCCTCACACGGCTGAAGGGTGTCGTCTGTGTGTGTGTGTGTGGGGGGGGGGGGTGAGTGTGTGTGTTTGCGTGCTTACGGCCCGTGGGTGACTGTGTGGGCGACTGTGTAGGCGTCATGTGAACCTGACTCACGGTTAAGTCTGCTGTAGAGGCAAAACAACACAATAAACACACAATCGCTGAAGCATCGCTCTGATTGGATCCGAAAAACCACTCAACAAATTTGCTCTTTGAGTTACACAATTACAATAACGATGCTAGCCACAAAAACGACAAATACATCATTTTACATACGTTTTTGCATTGACTGTTTTCAAGTTAAGACCTAAATTAACATTCCTAATGTAACGGATATATTATTTTGAAAGAAGTTTATTTTTGGGATACTTTTATTTTGGCGAGTGGTCCGCTTTTTGCGCATGCTGTAATTGCAGCAGGTGTAGACGAAGAAGAGCGTGATGTATGGGTGTGTCGCACACAGAAGTGAGTGCAGCGTTGTGATCGAGAAGCTCGTTCGATAAAGTTGATTCAACGGAAGATTATCGAGGCTTACGTCGAGTAAAATACAACTGCACTAAGTGAAGGTGTGGAAAGTGACCCGCGGCTCATAGAAGTAAATAGATTTTTTTTCTCGTGATGTGTGTTGGCTGTTAGAGTGACGCAGTTACGTAACGTGAAGGCCACTGAGATTGTGAGTAAGCTTAGAGTGAAAACCCTGTTTGCTTGTATTTTTTTTTTTTAAATATCTTTTATGTGTTTTTGCTGCATTTTGCACTCGTGTTTTGATTGAAACGCATCGGCGAGATCTAACATGTCAACGAGACTGTTCACGTGTAATTAAGCTTCCCACACGTATTAGCGCACGTGAGACCGAGACCGCTGTGAAATGCAATTAACTTTTCCTCCGATCAGAGTTTGAAGATTGAGTTGTTACCCTGCCATCCAAGGGACATCTCCAGTTGATTCATCGCAGTTTGAACCCTTTTGAGGCAGTTTATCTGTGGGATATTTTTTTTCATTTATTATTTTTTTTACAAGACTGAGTGATTTTTTTTTTTAAATTAAACTGTGATGTTCAGTTTATTTCAACGCACCCTACGTCCAGACAACGCACTCTAATTCATCGTTCTACGAACTGGTATTTTTCTCATTTTTTTCCATTTTATTCAGTGACTGAACTGATAAACAGTGAACTGTGATAATTCAAGTGCACTACAGAACAGAAGATACTGTGAGTAAACCTTTCAAAGGACATTTCTTATAAGTGCTCATTCTAAAGTAAGATTTAATTGTGTATTGTTTTCTTCAAATGTGATTGTTTAAAAGTGATCATTTGAGAAGGGTGAGAATTTGTGGGTCTACCAATTGAAAATTGTATGTGATTTCATTTTGAAGTTTCATTAGGTATTTGTTAAATCACAAGTGAAAGTTGACAAGTGAAAGTTTTTCTTTCAACTGATATGTTGAAGGTGATTATGTAAATTTGTAACAACGGCACAAATACTGTAAATTCTTTATATTTTCATTTAATTGCTTTCTTAATCAGACAAAAAAATAAAAATCATAGGAAGAAGAAATCTAGAATAAATAGTTTAATTTCTAAACTTGGAACGTGTACTCTTCTCTTGGGAGCTGTCAGGGAGTGGGGAAGTCTCACTTACTTTATTAGATCTGGGGAGGGAGGAGCATATAACACTGCACTGTCATATATGCAATTTCACTTCAGGAAGCCACCGTGTATCACTACTATAACTGAAGCCTACCCTTGTCAATCAGTAGTGTTCTAACACAATAGAGTAAGAAACCACATACCCACATTAGTGTGTAACGAGACTAAAAGGTTGGGGAACGGGGACCAAGATCCTTTCGTTGTCCAAACTTCCAGGGCAGCCATAATCCATTTCCCCTACACAACGGGCTTAATACCCCCGTTACAAAAGTGGCGTCACGAACAGGATCGAATTAGGCACATTTAGATAGTCACACGTCTCCAGGCCCACAAATTTTTGTCAAGTAAGAAAATGTCTGAGCTGGAGGAACTAAAGAGAGAGATGGCAGAGATGCAGAGGAGGTTTGCTGAGCAGGCGGGGGCACTTGACCAAGCCAGGACAGAGCAGAGAGAAGCCCTATCCTTAGCAAAGGTCGTGATTGAGAGCCAGGCCTCTGCCCAAGCGACCCCAGCTGCCATTTATATCCCTAGGGACCGGAAGCTCCCTGATTTCACTGGTTGCGTTTCAAAACCAGGTGACCTGAGTATTGAAGAATGGGTGGCATCAATGAAGTCTGCATTTCAAGTCATGAGGGTGCCCACTGAGGATCGGGTTGAGCTGGTGAAACAGCACCTAAAAGATGAGGCCAGAGCCACAGTGAAGTTCATGATGGATGGAAAAGAGGAGTCTGTTGACAACATCTTCACTGTTCTCCTTGACACCTATGGAGATAAAGTGCCCATTGGTACAAGGCTGAAGGACTTCTATGATCGTGCTCAGAATACAGGAGAAACAATACGTTCCTATGCATATGACCTTCGGGAAAGACTTAATTGTGTTCAGCGCCGAGAGCCAGCTAGAGTAGCAGATGCTGAAAAGGTTTTGAAAGAGCAACTGGTGCTAGGCCTAAAAGATGACTTCTTGCGCCGAGAGATGAAACGCAGAATTAAGGCTGAGCCAGATTTGAGTTTTGTGGAGTTGATGCAAGCGGCAATTACCTGGTCAGAGGAGGAAGAAGCACAGTCTTCTAGTAATCTCAGGCCCAGTATCCGTGCTAGAGGGGTAGTAAATGCTGCTGCAGCACAGGATGCTCCCTCCACTCTGTCTTTAGAGAAGTTGCATGAAGCAATTCAGAAAATAGCTGCTCGTCAAGAGGAATTATATCAAATCGTTCATGCAAAAGAAAGGGATAGACCACAGCAGAACCATCCAAAGAAACAACCGTTAAAAGACAGTGAAGGACGTTATATTTGTTATTCATGTGGTGAACCTGGACACACCAGCCGCTATTGTCCACAAGGAGGCAAGTCTGGGAGGGGACCAGCCCCACCACAGTGTATAGTGGAGTCTGCTGAAGTTACAGAGAAAGACTCAGGAGGTGCAGTACAGAAAAGCCCAGGGCCCTCATTGATTAGATGTCACACTGCAGAATGGCTGGCGGATGAGGCTGCTGATAAACTGAAGGATAGTGCTTTTGGGGATTGTCTTGCAGTTGATGTGAAGATAGCCGGTGTCAGGACCAAGTGCCTCTTAGATACAGGGTCAGAGGTGTCCACCATCTCCGAATCCCACTTCAGACAGCATTTTGGGGAGCAAAAGCTAAAGTTGTCCTCTGCATGTTGGGTTAAACTGACAGCGGCCAATGGACTAGACATTCCTGTCTTAGGTTGCTTACAGGCTGATGTCGAATGTATGGGAAAAGTGTTTCCTAGGAAGTGCATATTCGTTTTGACTGACACAAGTCCTGATGTCAAGGAAATGAAAGGAGTGTCTGGGATCATCGGTATGAATATACTCAATGAAGTGCAGTCTTTGTTCATCTCAGCAGAGGGGATGGAAAAGGTAGACAAGTATAGTCAGCGAGATGAAGCTCAAGTCCGGAGGGTACTTGCAAGAGTTGAGAAGGAAGCAGGACATCTAGGGCCTGGCGGAAGGATTGGGTATGTTAAGATTGCTGGAAGACAAGCTGTCACTATTCCTCCCCGCTGTGAGAAGGTACTTGAGGGCCTCTGTGGAGTGTCACCTAGGGTGAAATGTAATGTGCTGGTAGAACCTGCAGATGGCACTAGTTTGCCAAAAGGACTCTTAGTGGCTCATGTTCTTGCTAAAACAAACTGTGGAAAGGTTCCTGTGCGTATGCTGAACTTGAGTGGAAAGACTGTTAGAATTGCACCCCGATCTAGAGTGGCTTCTATTTTTAAGCCAAAAGAGGTGGTCACAAAGGATGTTCTTGAACTGGAGGAAGATGACGGTGTACTTCATGTCAAAGGATTAAAGGAAGATAATGTTCATGCTGATAATAACTTACTTCTGCAGCCGCCAGTTCCGGTTGAAGTAAATTATGAGGGTCTCACACCAACACAATGTGAAAGGCTCGTTGAGTTGTTATCAAAAAACAGAGATGTCTTCTCCAGAGATGACCGAGATTATGGTTACACCACAGCTGTGGTGCATGATATCCCTACTGGCGAAGCACCACCGATAAAACAGCGTCATCGTAGAGTACCACCACAGATATTTCAAGAAGTCAAGAGGCATGTCCAAAATCTGGTGTCTCAGGGAATCCTCAAAGAAAGCAGTAGCCCCTGGGCATCACCGGCAGTTATCGTAATGAAGAAAGATGGCAGTGTGCGTTTTTGCTGCGATTATCGAAAGCTGAACCAAGTGACGTATAAGGATGCTTATCCGCTTCCACGGGTGGACGAGTCCTTGGATGCATTGGGCAACGCTAAACTGTTCTCTACACTGGATTTGACTGCTGGGTATTTCCAGGTGGCTGTGAGTGAGAAAGATAGGGAGAAGACAGCCGTCACCACCCCATTTGGGCTGTTTGAGTGGACCAGGATGCCGTTCGGGTTGTGCAATGCTCCGGCCACCTTTCAGCGTCTGATGGGTGTGGTGCTAGGTGACTTGGCCTTTGATGTTCTTCTGGTCTATCTGGATGATGTCATTATCTTCTCCAGAGATTTTGAAAGTCACTGTGAGAGGTTAGAACTTGTCTTTAACCGGCTAAGAAAACATGGTCTGAAGTTAAAGCCAAGCAAGTGCTTCTTTCTAAGGCCTGAAGTAAAGTTTTTAGGGCACCAGATTTGCTCAGAAGGCATAAAAGTAGATAACGAGAAAGTTAAAGCTTTGGACACCTGGCCAGTTCCCAGAAATGTGAGAGAAGTCAGGCAAGTGCTCGGTTTTATGAGTTATTACCGAAGATTCGTCCCAAGGTTTGCTCAAATGGCCAAACCACTACATGCGCTGGTAAGTGGAGGAAAGAGAAGCAAGACGCCAGTAACATTCACTTGGACTCAAGACTGCCAGACCGCATTGGATGATTTGAAAGGGTGTTTAATGTCTCCACCAATTCTGGCATACCCTGACTTCAGTGAGCCCTTTACACTTACCACGGATGGAAGTCATCACGGACTGGGAGCAGTCCTTAGCCAGAAGCAGGAGGGGATTGAGCGTGTGGTGGCATATGCAAGCAGAGGACTAAGAGGTTCAGAGAAGAATGATAAAAACTATAGTGCATTCAAGTTGGAGCTGCTTGCATTAAAGTGGGCGATCACAGAAAAATTTAGAGAATACCTCATGTATTCAAAATTCACGGTGATTACTGACCATAACCCACTACGGTACCTTTACTCCGCTAATCTTGGTGCAGTTGAGCAGCGCTGGGTAGCACAGCTGGCAGAGTATGACTTTGAGGTATGTTATAAACCTGGCCGACACAACACAAATGCAGACGCCTTGTCAAGGATCCCCTCAAGGGAGGAACCAGAGGAGGACGATGATGGAAAGGATTTCATCAGACTAGGAGCTGACGAGGTGAGAGCATGCTTGTGGCCAGGCAGGAGAATTGACCGAGAGGAACTTGAAGGTAAAGCTGCGGTTCAAGCATCAATAAGAGGAGAAATAAATGGGTATAGCTGGAGCGAGATAGGAAAGCAACAGAAGAACGATCCTTTGATCGGCCCCATTTATAAAGCAGTATCTGAGAACAAGAGACCAAGTAGAATGAATCTCAATTGTATGGAGTCTAAAATGAAAAAGCTTGCCAAGGAGTTTGACCGTCTTAAGTTGCGTCAGGGAGTGCTGTTCAGACGCATCCTGGATCCTAGGGATGGGGAAGAGATCTGGCAGATGGTCGTTCCTGAGCCTCTACAGCATGAAGTGTATGAGGGACAACATGAACACGGAGGTCATTTCGGTGAAAGAAGTACATTAACTCGAATGAGACGCAGTTATTACTGGCCTACCATGTCTGCAGATGTTCCATGCTGGATAAGGCAGTGCAAGAGATGTACACTGGCCAAAGATGTTTTCCCCAGGCTTCGAGCTCCTATGACATGCAGTAATGTTTCAGCTCCATTAGAGGTCCTAGCCATGGATTATACACAGCTTGAACAATCTTCTGGAGGGTATGAAAATGTGCTCGTTCTCACTGATATGTTTACCAGATTCACAGTCGCTGTTGCTACCAGGAATCAGACTGCAAATACAACTGCAAAGGCCCTGCTCAAGCACTGGTTTGTTTATTATGGCTGTCCGGCTCGTTTGCATTCTGACCAGGGCAGATGTTTCGAGGCCAATGTGATCAAAGAGCTTTGCAAGATCTATGGTATAGGTAAAAGTCGTACGAGCCCATACCATCCACAGGGAAACTCTCAGTGTGAGAGATTTAATCGTACCATGCACGACTTGTTAAGAACTTTGCCTCCAGAGAAGAAGAGAGATTGGAAGACTCATCTGCCAGAGCTGGTAATGGCCTACAACAGTAATGTCCATTCATCTACTGGTTATTCTCCGTTCTATTTAATGTTCGGAAGGGATGCACGTTTACCAATGGATGTCCTTGGAGAAAAGGATCTAAAAGAGGATGAGGTGGATAACCTAGATGACTGGGTGAAAGCTCATCATGCAAGACTGAAGACGGCTGTGGAAGTTGCAAACGCAGCATCTCAAGAGGCTTCCAGAAGGAGAAAGAGGATTTATGATCGCAAGACATTTGGAGCTCTTGTGAGGCCTGGAGATCGGGTGCTACTGCGCAATCACAAACACAGGGGTAGAAATAAAATTCAGGACAAATGGGAAGACACACCTTATTTAGTGATAAAGCAAAACCACTCAGACATACCTGTGTTTACCATCAAACCAGAAAAGGGGGGTCCTACAAAAGTAGTACACCGAGATCAGCTTCGGCACTGTTCGTTCCCATCACCTACAACACCGCGTACATGCCGGCATCGTGTGAGAGATAAAACAGAGACAGTCACAGACATATCGGACTTTGTCTGCTATCCTGAAGCTCCGCAACACTCCACTTACCATGCACACACAAGGGTGGGTCAAGGGGAGTCAGAGGAAATACGACAGTGTGACAACTACGAGAATCATAATGTAATAGCAGAATCAGAGTTGAGGGTACAAGGTGACTCAGATGATGCTGATGTTTCCGAAACTGAAAGGGAAAGTATTTCTGAGCCTAGACGTTCTCAGAGGCAAAACAAGGGTATCTTACCTGTGAAGTACAGAAGTGACTATATTGTGAAATAAGAGTTCAGAGTCTTCTGAAACTTTGGGTAATAATAAGTTATTAATCTATAATGCCATGTTTCTTAACATGTTGTTTTGTGTTTCAGAGATGAATCTGCCGGAGATGTCAATGGAGTGGCAGGGTCTAGCAGGGGGGAATGTAACGGATATATTATTTTGAAAGAAGTTTATTTTTGGGATACTTTTATTTTGGCGAGTGGTCCGCTTTTTGCGCATGCTGTAATTGCAGCAGGTGTAGACGAAGAAGAGCGTGATGTATGGGTGTGTCGCACACAGAAGTGAGTGCAGCGTTGTGATCGAGAAGCTCGTTCGATAAAGTTGATTCAACGGAAGATTATCGAGGCTTACGTCGAGTAAAATACAACTGCACTAAGTGAAGGTGTGGAAAGTGACCCGCGGCTCATAGAAGTAAATAGATTTTTTTTCTCGTGATGTGTGTTGGCTGTTAGAGTGACGCAGTTACGTAACGTGAAGGCCACTGAGATTGTGAGTAAGCTTAGAGTGAAAACCCTGTTTGCTTGTATTTTTTTTTTTTAAATATCTTTTATGTGTTTTTGCTGCATTTTGCACTCGTGTTTTGATTGAAACGCATCGGCGAGATCTAACATGTCAACGAGACTGTTCACGTGTAATTAAGCTTCCCACACGTATTAGCGCACGTGAGACCGAGACCGCTGTGAAATGCAATTAACTTTTCCTCCGATCAGAGTTTGAAGATTGAGTTGTTACCCTGCCATCCAAGGGACATCTCCAGTTGATTCATCGCAGTTTGAACCCTTTTGAGGCAGTTTATCTGTGGGATATTTTTTTTCATTTATTATTTTTTTTACAAGACTGAGTGATTTTTTTTTTTAAATTAAACTGTGATGTTCAGTTTATTTCAACGCACCCTACGTCCAGACAACGCACTCTAATTCATCGTTCTACGAACTGGTATTTTTCTCATTTTTTTCCATTTTATTCAGTGACTGAACTGATAAACAGTGAACTGTGATAATTCAAGTGCACTACAGAACAGAAGATACTGTGAGTAAACCTTTCAAAGGACATTTCTTATAAGTGCTCATTCTAAAGTAAGATTTAATTGTGTATTGTTTTCTTCAAATGTGATTGTTTAAAAGTGATCATTTGAGAAGGGTGAGAATTTGTGGGTCTACCAATTGAAAATTGTATGTGATTTCATTTTGAAGTTTCATTAGGTATTTGTTAAATCACAAGTGAAAGTTGACAAGTGAAAGTTTTTCTTTCAACTGATATGTTGAAGGTGATTATGTAAATTTGTAACAACGGCACAAATACTGTAAATTCTTTATATTTTCATTTAATTGCTTTCTTAATCAGACAAAAAAATAAAAATCATAGGAAGAAGAAATCTAGAATAAATAGTTTAATTTCTAAACTTGGAACGTGTACTCTTCTCTTGGGAGCTGTCAGGGAGTGGGGAAGTCTCACTTACTTTATTAGATCTGGGGAGGGAGGAGCATATAACACTGCACTGTCATATATGCAATTTCACTTCAGGAAGCCACCGTGTATCACTACTATAACTGAAGCCTACCCTTGTCAATCAGTAGTGTTCTAACACAATAGAGTAAGAAACCACATACCCACATTAGTGTGTAACGAGACTAAAAGGTTGGGGAACGGGGACCAAGATCCTTTCGTTGTCCAAACTTCCAGGGCAGCCATAATCCATTTCCCCTACACAACGGGCTTAATACCCCCGTTACACTAAGAAAAAAGTGCTAGATGTGTTAGCAATATAACATTACTCATATTTTAATCAAATTAAATAATTTTTTTAGTGACTGATTCGTATTGATATTAATGACTTTTTGTTTCCATGTTTTTTTACATTTTTTTGTTTTTTGCAGGGTCTGACGGCGGCATGTTTTGGGTGAATTCGAGTGTGTTTGAGAGAGGAATTATACAGGATTGTGTGGGCGTTCGCTGGATGGAAGCCCATCGCTGCCTCGCTATACAGAATGAGAGCTGGAGATGCTCACGCTTTATTCATCCAAAACAAAACTACTGACACACAGAGGATAGGAGAAACAATGTTCAGAATTCACCTCACTGACACGAGCCGCCGGTTCACATCGGCCGGAGACCGAATCTGTCCCTCTGCTGATGTGGTGTGTGAGGCTCAGAGACGTTTTGACTGAATTCACAGCTCAAAGGTGCTGCTGTGCTGAGTGGGAGGTTTGTCGTCTCGTGCCTTTGTCCCGCCGTGACCTTGATTGGCAGGAAACTTCAGGATCTAAAAGATTCCTGCAGAAACCATGGCAACCCGAGTAGAGTAAATGATGAGGCTCAGCTCAGGAGGACAAATGCTGGTCCAGATCCAGTGCTGGGCTTCCTTCAGAGCAGCTGCATCCATCGCCATCACAGATCCTAAAAGAAAGCTCTAGAGTTCATGACTGTCTGTGTTAGAAGCGTATGCAGTTTGAATGAATCGGGTCAGAAAAGAGCAGCTCAGGAACTTTCCCTTTCACTCAGAACTACAAGTCAGTTTGGAAATGCTCGGTCTCTTTGTCACCAGACAACAGATCAGCGTTATGGTCATCTGCGTGGCAGATCCCTGCAAACAAGCACCATTCAATATGAACTGCTTACTGATACAGACGTTTTTACGAAGATTCCCCGTCGTTATGTTTCTCAATGTCATATCTGGTGGTGGCCCAAATTCAGCATGACACTGATCAGATGCTGACGTTAGCTGTAACTGCTCTCGAGCAATTTAGTGTCTGTACAGCTCACTTATTGCTGATTGTAAAATATATTTTCTGGTGTGCTTTCGCTTCAAAGTTACTGGATTGAGTGCAGCAGCGAGCATCTCTCCAGGGCAGGAGTGTGTGGGCTGTGAGGAGACTCTGACCATAACGGAGGCCTTGACACCATTCCTTTGCTTTCAGCATTCTTTCCTTAGTCACAGTGTTTGTGAGCTTCGCCTGCACTGCAGCAGCTGCATCTCTTCTTCTGACTCACACATGAGCCGTTATCTCCTTTCTCTTCTGCCAGTCTCCTTGCCGCACTCCTCCTCACGCTGTGCACCTCCTCACACCACACTCCTCCTCACACCACACTCCTCCTCACGCTGTGCACCACCTCACACCACACTCCTCCTCACACCACACTCCTCCTCACACCACACTCCACCTCACGCTGTGCACCACCTCACACCACACTCCTCCTCACACCACACTCCTCCTCACACCACACTCCTCCTCACGCTGTGCACCACCTCACACCACACTCCACCTCACGCTGTGCACCACCTCACACCACACTCCTCCTCACACCACACTCCTCCTCACACCACACTCCACCTCACGCTGTGCACCTCCTCACACCACACACCTCCTCACACCACACTCCTCCTCACACCACACTCCTCCTCACACCACACTCCTCCTCACACCACACACCTCCTCACACCACACTCCTCCTCACACCACACTCCACCTCACGCTGTGCACCACCTCACACCACACTCCTCCTCACACCACACTCCTCCTCACACCACACACCTCCTCACACCACACTCCTCCTCACACCACACTCCACCTCACGCTGTGCACCACCTCACACCACACTCCTCCTCACACCACACTCCTCCTCACACCACACTCCTCCTCACGCTGTGCACCACCTCACACCACACTCCTCCTCACACCACACTCCTCCTCACGCTGTGCACCACCTCACACCACACTCCTCCTCACACCACACACCTCCTCATGCTGTGCACCACCTCACACCACACTCCTCCTCACGCTGTGCACCACCTCACACCACACTCCTCCTCACACCACACTCCTCCTCACACCACACACCTCCTCACACCACACTCCTCCTCACACCACACTCCTCCTCACGCTGTGCACCACCTCACACCACACTCCTCCTCACACCACACTCCTCCTCACGCTGTGCACCACCTCACACCACACTCCACCTCACACCACACTCCTCCTCACACCACACTCCTCCTCACGCTGTGCACCACCTCACACCACACTCCTCCTCACACCACACTCCTCCTCACGCTGTGCACCACCTCACACCACACTCCTCCTCACACCACACTCCTCCTCACGCTGTGCACCACCTCACACCACACTCCTCCTCACACCACACTCCTCCTCACACCACACTCCTCCTCACGCTGTGCACCACCTCACACCACACTCCTCCTCACACCACACACCTCCTCATGCTGTGCACCACCTCACACCACACTCCTCCTCACACCACACTCCTCCTCACGCTGTGCACCACCTCACACCACACTCCACCTCACACCACACTCCTCCTCACACCACACTCCACCTCACGCTGTGCACCACCTCACACCACACTCCTCCTCACGCTGTGCACCACCTCACACCACACTCCTCCTCACACCACACACCTCCTCACACCACACTCCTCCTCACACCACACTCCTCCTCACGCTGTGCACCACCTCACACCACACTCCTCCTCACACCACACTCCACCTCACACCATGCACCTCCTCCTCCTTGGAGGCAGCTGTGGCCTAATGGTTAGGAAGTTGGACTTGTAACCTGAAGGTCACCGGTTCAAGTCTCGGTGCTGGCAGGAGTTGTAGGTGGGGGGGAGTGAACTAAGAGCGCTCTCTTCCACCCTCAGTACTCATGACTGAAGTTCCCTTGAGCAAGGCACTAAACCCCCAGTTGCTCCCTGGGTGCTGGATCTATAGCTTCCCACTACTCCGGGTGTGTGTTCACTTCTCACTGCTGTGTGTGTGCACTTGGATGGGATAAATGCAGAGCACCAATTCTGAGTATGGCTTACCATACTTAGCAAATGTCACGACTTTCACTTTTTCACTTTCACACACCTCCTCACACTGCACAACATTCTCTTCACACCGCAATTCTGCATCTCTCACTCACTCAGAAGCATCCATGAGCACGGTGAAATTGTTGAGCTGAAAAGGGTTGAGAATATCAGCGTGTCATTTATATATTCCGGCGAGATCCGATGCTGATGAATAGTCATGAGTCGCTGCCTCTGCATACTGAACACTTCAGAAGGATGATGTGTTTGTAATAAAAACACACTCCAGCATCTGTCCTGTTGACCGAGTTCACATTCAGTGCCGTTTCTCTCACTATTCTTTTATTGTCAAAGCATTGTGCATTTGTTTTTTATTCACTTCTTCAGAATGTTTTAAGCTTTAACCCACATCACAAGATGCACAAACCCAATTTACTGATAGCCTTGATTTGTTGGCGTAAAGCACAATCCATCTGTTGTGTCTGCTGGAGTTTACAGGTAATAAACCACTACTGGACTGAGTAACACGGTGTCTGAGCCTTAAACCACCCTCAGGACCGACTGAGACCAGCGGCCGTCCTGGAGCAGTGAATGATAGATGTAAAGAGCTTACAGTGAACACTAGATCATTTCATAGTCCAATCATTATAAAAACAAGGATCTGAATGCTCATCACTTGCTCTCGATGTGCCTCAGGCTTCTGCTGCGATAGGAATCGATAAACACTTGTATATACACTGACATGCCTCGCTAAACTGATTTGTGTTTATTTTTACTGCCAATAGAGTGACCTCGTGAAGGGTCAGCTGTTGCACCTTGGGACTGCTGTGTTTTTAGTTGTGTATGTTAAACGAATGGAGACTGAGAGTGGTTTGAACAAGAACTTTTGCCATGAACAGTGCTGTTGCCACGGCAACAAATGGAGCGCTTAAGCAGAGAGAGCTTGAAGAGTTCTTCACCAACCCATCCATAACCAGGTCCTGTGTGTGTGTGTGTGTGTGTGTGTGTGTCCGTGTGTGTGTGTGTGTGTGTGTGTGTGTCCGTGTGTGTGTGTGTGTGTGTGTGTGTGTGTGTCCGTGTGTGTCCGTGTGTGCTAGCTGTACTTTAGGTAGATACATGTTTCCAGTTAAATCTGACCTAACCCCCTCCAGGGACATTTGTGCACGTCTTCAGTTGTAACATTAAAAATGCAGTTTTGTTAGTGTTTGTGTTTGCCTGTGGTGTGTCTTAATTCAGATAGGTGTGTGTGTATGTCATTAATTATCAGTGTGAACTGAGTGTGGGTGGTTAATTGTGTGTTAGGTGGGTCGCGCTGGCGCTCGGTGTTGAGTTGGGTTGTAATGCGCTCTGACACACATCTAGATTGTTCGTTTAGACTAATTGGACAGAAAAAAACATCCTCAGTTGAGCTGATCTGAGTAATTTGACTGATTGTTCATTATTTGTTGTTTGTCATCTAATTTCAGCAGTGAGCTCTGAGGCCTGAGTGGCTCTTTCTTCACCTTTTCGGAAACTTTAGCTGATATTGAGTTCTGAGGAAGATCTTGAAGATGATGATGAGTCATTGGTGAATCATCGTTGATGTCCTTAATGGTCTATTTGAGATGCAACAGCTTCATAAAAACAGGACAAATATATGATGAATATGAAGTGAAATTAAATGTATGATGAATAAATATGAATTGAATGTGGAAAGTTTCTTTTAGTGTTATTTTTCGGTCTGCAGTCATTGTATTATGTGCTCATTTGTAGCGTTTCATCTCCAATGAAAGACTAACCATAGACTAAAGGTGTGTGTGTGTATTATTGTGTCACTTGCATTATTTACATTTTCAGTGTGAATTTTATTTGTCTAACGCCGCTGGCTGCATGTCAAGCTAAGGTACACCAACACAGACAGTATGGTCTGTAAGTTAAATACATGCATATTCTGTTTAGTTGATTTTAGGTTTGTTTCAAAGCTGTTCCAAATGAACTGTAAATGATCTGTCAATCATTGCAACTCACAGGTGTTAGGTTCAAGCTCCAGTGTTTCATAATGTTGGTCTATAGAACCATTGAGTCTTTTACATGGAGTTCAGAGGCTTACAGATGGTGCAGATACTGTACTGTCAGAGTCCTGAAGTTTCTGTTTATTTGACTTGAACGTGCGTTTGTTCATTTTTTCCAGACGAGGGCAGCAGAGTTTTTCCTAACCGTCCTGATTAAACAGTGAGTTCACAAAGTCATGACTGGCTGCATTACAAATGGCTTATACATCTCGCAGTTATTATAATACAGACAGAACGTGGACAGTCTCTTTATTGACATCTCTATAGTTGTTATACCATTATTTGAGTATTTTGGTTGAAGCTGAATTGTAACTGTACAAATCCATGTTTATTCTTAATGTGGGTGCCGATCTGGAATCAAATCAAAGAAATGAAAATGCGGTATTATTTAATTTAAATGCCATAAAAACTGGAATGTGTTGATGAGTGGAAATGACCCTGAGCTGAACATCCGGCCGGCATCTGCATGATGTGCTGAAGAAATTTCTTGATGAGTGTTGTTGCATGCAGAAAAGATCAATACAGAATAGATGTATTACAAAAATCATGAGGTCAAATTTGTATTTGGTTCTTATAAGTCTGAACTGGAACAAGAGCTTGAGATCACACAGATATTACCATCTGAAGGAGGGTTCAGCATTTACCATAAGTGACCATCTGCAAAGGCCTCCAGTGATCTTTATTTAAGCTCTTGGTGCATACAGAAGATCTGTGGAGTTGCACAGGCTGAAGCAGGCCCGGCTGCAGGATGAAATGACTGAGGGGGCATGTGAAATTGTTAAGGGGGCTTAACTTTATTACACCATCAAAATGCTTTGATGGCTGTCATGTTCATCAGCTGTACTTTCAATCACACTTACAGTGTTCTTTTTGTGGTCTGAAATACGCTGCATATACTTTCTTATGTCCATTTTTAATGATATTAATGATAATTCACATTTTAGCTGAAACTGAATTGCTGATAATATCACATGTTCAGATATTTGCTCGATGGACACCGAATGGCGCGGGGTTGGATAAAACCACGCCCCTTGCTTTAAATTTAAACAACTGTATTTTCCATGTGATTTAAAGCTGCGGTGGGGAACTTTTGATGCTCTAGCGGTTAATAAACAGAACTGCTTGCGTCTTGCTGAAGAACATCGTAGCCGGAGCTACTTCTCTCTGTTTATGTCTATGAAGAATCACAAAGGTACTGGGTTACTCCGCCGCGGTACCCCCGAAGCAATCTAAAATAGTCCCAATATAAACACTTATTATAGGTGCACCCTAGTGATTCAGGACAAGCTAAAAACACGGTTTGGAAAATGGATTCATGGTGTACTCGCTTATTATGTTCATTTTTCTACATTTTGAAAACAAAGTTACGGACCGCAGCTCTGATTGGTTATTTTTTACCGGGAGCGAAGGAGTTTCTGCAAATGGCAATAGGACACTGGGAGGAGCCAGAGGAGCTTGATTTTTTTCAGATTAGCTGTCTTATATTCTACTGTCAGGACATAATGACAGGTTTAATAAATATGTAAAAAATTTTTTTACTAAAGTTCCCTACAGCACCTTTAATACCCACATCAGGAAATCACACAGCCAAGCCAGCGTCATTTATTATGAATAATTAACCCTTTCACACTAAAGTTTAAAATATTCTAACTGATTAGATTTTTTCAAGATTTTACAAGTCGACAGTTATTTTAGAACGTTCCCCCTTAATGTTTCCATGGCAACGCGTCATATTTGTCACGTGAAACACAGCAGCCACAATAACTGTATAACAGATGTAGGCTATCCTTCATTTCGTTTTTCATTTTTTATTCGAAATATTCACAAACTTACTTACCATGTCATCAACTATCCTATATGCCGATTCTCAAATATGTGTAAGTGAGTGTGTTTGGTCGTTTTAAAATCTTTATAACAATAGAGTAAACTTTATAGATAGCCTACTTCCACTGTGTTTATCTGATTTTAAAAACACACGTCGGCAAATTACATTTGAATAGATTGTTTTTGCTGCTTTCACAGACTCCAAATGTAGCCTATTGTTTTACCAGTGCTTACGTGTAGCCTATTTAAATGTATGAAATCTAGAATAAACATTATGAGGTTGAAAACACTGCATAGTTGTGATATGACAGAGCTGAGCTCGTCCGTCTCTGGCTCAGCGCCAACCAACGCGACACTAGCACTTGCTTCCACAGACATCAGTGTGTATTTTACAAACTCCAAATGTAGGCTGTTATTTTACCAGTGCTTATGTGTATTTAAATGTCTGAAATCTAAAATAAACATTAAGAGGTTGAAAACACTACATAGTTGTGATATATGACAGCGTTGAGCTCGTCCGTATCTGGCTCAGCGCCAACCAACGCGAAAGGTATTTGAATCTGGCAGTAATGTCACGAGTCACACTGAACATTCTAAATCCCATGGGGATAAGGTTAAATTATTATTTAACTCAAAAGGTTTACCATTTATTTTTAACCACGAATACAAAAATGAAACAGAGGGGGCACAAGTCAGATCTGAGGGGGCATTGCCCCCTTTTGCCCCCTCGTGGCGCCGGGCCTGGGCTGAAGTGTCAGACTCAAAGGGAGTAGAATCATCCGTCACTCCGCCGTTAATCTCTATTCGCACCCATTACTAAATACAGGACGCGCTGAAGATATATATATAAAATAAAATAAAATAAAATATCAATAGTATTATTGATCGCCACGATCAGCGTGACGTCACCGCGCGGGCGGTCCGATGTTCCCGCCTCTCAGACAGTCTCGCCACACGTGATTCCCAGTTAAAGATCCAGTATGGCGGAGTCTGTCAGACGGTGTTACGGACGGCGGAGGAACTCAGATGGCTGCCGTTAATCAGGTGAGCGAACACCGGACACCAACAGCATCACGAGCTGCTGCTGCTGATAATATGTCGCTGATGATCTACAGCAGCCTCCGTTAACGACGACCGGAAAGATTTAGAAAACCTCATCTGTCGAGATCAGCGGTTAGGAGGGAAGCAGTTTGGACTGGTATCGTGTGATTGTTGTGGTCAGTGATGGGCGGGTTACACAGCAGCAGCCCGGTTTTGTGAATGAGGTTGAGGGAGGATTTCCGTCACACACAGACACACACACACACACACACACACACACACACACACACACACACACACACACACACACACGAGATGTTGAGATGCGGTGGCGGTTGTTTTAGGATCAGATGCCTGACAGAAGGAGCATAGATGGAAGATCAAAGCTCTAGCTAATGTTTAGTGCGTGGGTCATATGCTGCTGTAAGGAATCTTCTGTTAGATGTGTCCTGTTTGTTTAGATGTCGATTCAGGAGATGGCATATGGTGCTTTATTATCTATTTAGGCTTCTCTGTCTCGCTTGAGGGACAATGGAAGAAGCCCTGGAGTGAACATAATGCCCTCCTCAGACTGTCAGGAGATCAGCAGACAAGCGCTTGATGACTGACCCCCCCGGCGTCCGTCTGGAGAGAGCAGACACACGGGTCACTTCTGGAGGAGACAGAAACACACAAGACCTGATGATGGTCCAGAAGACCCTGAGATCACTGCAGATTCAGATGGTTTTATTGGCACGGGGAAATATGCCAAAGCATTAATAACACTATACATACAGATTCACAACATATACACACACACAAACTAGACTCAAATATAGACAGATAGGAATATAACGTACTTGGTAAATGAAATGTTTTTCAATCTTATAAAGTTATTCAGTATTTATAAAGGTAGATGTGTCCCGCTGGATGCTCTTTTTTGATTGACCTGGTCTTCTGTAAAAAAAAAAAAAAACATATATTGTTTAGCAAACACATTCAGTGTCGTCGTCCATATGAAATTAGGCTTATAATAAATCAGATCCTTTTATATGAACAGAAACTGACTTTTGTTTGTGTGTGTGTGCGCGTGTGTGTGGTTGCATTGCCCTTTGAACTGAGGAAGTAAGCCTGCGGTTTTCTTTTCCACTGGCAAATGCGGTTGTTCTACAGCTGCTCAAGAATGTGTCCATGAGAAAGGTCTCTTCTGAATATGTGAAACCATTCATAAATTCGATTAGAGATGCAGAGCTTCATCTTAATGTATTGAAGGACTTTGACAGCAGTGTCTGATGCTAATCTCATTCTTCATGAAACGATGGCAGACGTGATGCAGGTGAAGTTGCTCTCTCTCACTGATGGTTTGTGTTTGTGAGTTCAGTCTGTCAATAAGAGCTGTAGTTCATGGATCTCTGTGTTTTCTAACAGCTGCTGGCTGGATTTGTCGAGACGAGGAGCAGAAACCGCTGCTGTGCTGGAACTAAATCTGAAGTTTTGAGAACGCATCAGCCGCTGCAAACATCATGACGTCTCCGAGTCATTCAGGTACATGTCTCCGTGCGTTGTGTGATTGTGATCATCTGCTTGTTCTAGCTGTGATGTGTTTGGTTCTTCTGCTGGACACAGTGTGTAATGAGATCTGTGAGCGGATGAAGAGACTTCAGGCTCTTTGTGTTAGAAAAGGAGCAAAAGTGGTCTCAGCCTCTTCGCTGATGTTAGTGTAAGAGTCTCATCTTCTGGCCTGAGCGCTGGTAATCCTGGGTTCATTTAATGATGTAATGGGTTTTCAGCACAGATCAGCACAGCGATCTCAAGCACGCATCAGAAACCCTGCTGTAGTTCTAAAGTGGTAATTAAGGACGTTCGAGTATGTTAATGAAAACAATAACAGTAACTATCTGAAATTAACAGCAGTATCTACACAGTAAGTATCCTACATTCAATACAAACACAGATGATACAGACATCAGCATTTAGCTTCTGTTTCTGAATTGTGTTGAAACTACAGAGAACTGGCCTTAAAGCTGCAGTAGGGAACTTTTGTAAAAAAAAATATTTTTTTACATATTTATTAAACCTGTCATTATGTCCTGACAGTAGAATATGAGACAGATAATCTGTGATAAAATCAAGCTCCTCTGGCTCCTCCCAGTGTCCTATTGCCATTTGCAGAAACTCCATCGCTCCCGGTAAAAAACAACCAATCAGAGCTGCAGCCCGTAACTTTGTTTGTGTTCAACATGTAGAAAAATGTATATAATAAGCGAGTACACCATGAATCCATTTTCCAAACCGTGTTTTTAGCTTGTCCTGAATCACTAGGGTACATCTATAATAAGTGTTTATATTCGGACTATTTTAGATTGCTTCGGGGATACCGCGGCGGAGTAACCCAGTACCTTTGTGATTCTTCATAGACATAAACAGAGAGAAGTAGTTCCGGCTACAATGTTCTTCCGCAAGACGCAAGCTGTTCTGTTTATTAACCGCTAGAGCGTCAAAAGTTCCCTACCGCAGCTTTAAATGAAAAGATTAACTGTAACATGTGAAATTAAAGGCAATAACTGCACAGTTCTACAATCCACACAACACAATCAACACACATTCAATAAGAGGTTTCTTGATCAGCATTCAGTATTTGTTTTAGTTTTTAGATTTGGTTTTAAATAAAAAAAAGGTTTTTGCCAGTGAGACTAAATAAAAGTATGCTATATAAATACATTATTCCAAAATGTTAAAATCAAATAATGTTGGTGCGAATAAAACAAAGATGAGTTTCATTCATCCAATTAAAAAAAAAATTAGAGTAATGATTAACATCTATATTTTATATAGTTAAAAAATATATAGATGTGAATCATTACCCTAAAATGTTTTAATTGGATGAATGAAACACTTTTTTTCAGTGGGCTTAGCTACAGCAGGTGATTTTTAAATCAAATTAAGTCGATGTAATTTTAAGGTTAAATAAAAATAATCATCCTATACAGAACTGACGTTTACTTCTTGCTTCTCAAACCTGTATGCAAGTTATACTTTACACAAAAACAACAAAAAAACATTTCAGTTTTGTCACAGTTTAGTCCGTTCTAACACGTGAGAAGTTGATGCAGTATTAGTTCGTGCAGCTTTAGTGCGCGCAGAAAAGGGGCTTTTATTTGCGCGTGAGTAAATCAACGGCTGTTCACTTCCTGCTCTCTGTGCTTCAGACTAGACATAAGATTTATGGCCGGTCAACCGGTGCATCCCTATTCGTTTTGATTTGTCCCTTAGCTTTGTTTTAGCATGGCTATGTCCTGTGGTTAGCATTAGCATCCTTTCAGTTTGTGAAGATTTAATACACAATTTATGAATTAAGGAATAGTTTATGAATTTAATGTCAGTATTTTCTCTGTTTTTGTCCTCTTTGTTTAGAATTTTCCTATTTCTAAGAATGTTCTTTATTGTTTAACAGAAATAGTTTTGCTTCTCGCCGTTTCAGGTGCTTAAGATCCTGTATGATTTGTATGATCTGTAGCAAACATGTGGACTCCCATCATCCATCAGGGCTGGACAGACTGTGACAGACCAAGCGGCGCTGACTGTCCTGTTTTAATTAGTCCCATCCCTATTTCTGATCCGTTTCTCATGTTTATATTCATTGGAGGACTGAAAGGCTGCTCCGTGCTGCAGCAGATTAACTTGCTGCGATTAATAGATCCAGGTGTATCCCGCACGTGTGCCGCACAAACAAGTGTGCCGATAGTGTCTGTCCCTCCAGAAGACAAACCCCGATCCGTCCGGAAGCTGTTTGCTCCTCTGTAAGACTCTGAACAAAGGAAGGCTTCCCAGCGCCTGAGCCTCGTTTGCAGATCACGCATGGAAGCGTGCTGATTTTAATTGCGGTCGGTCCGGACAAGACTGAAGCAATCCATCGGGATGAGCAGCCGAGAGAGAGGAACAGATACTGGATGTTATGCCAACATCTGACCGGTCCAATTACAGTCTACACAGAACCACCTTTTAGCATTTCAGGCATTTTTCTGTGTCCGTTCTGAACATTGATGTAAAGATCCTAATGATATCAGATCCTGTTGCTGTACACATGATGATTGCTGTCTGGTAATGAATGAACAACAGATCTTCTTTACACACTGATCAAGCAGATTATTGTGACAGTACCGCAGCCAATTCACAGAAATATATTCTTCCATTGTATCGGTGCTCTAGCAACGTGTTACTTTAGAAAAACAGTGGTCTCAGGGTCAATATAGTTCATAATATTTATTGAATATATTGTGCATTTTTTTGTGGTGTTGATGGATAGAGGCTCTGTATAATGTGGTGTGAACAGACACTGAGTGCTGAATCTGAAGCACAGGATGGTTTTAAAGCTGCTGGATGTTCTGTTCCTGGGGCAGGAAACTCTGATTATTATTAGCAGACCAGAAAACTACTCCCTTTGACAGAAAGAGAACCGCTCAGATGCTAACCCTGGATCTGACCCAGATCAGTGAGCATGCTCTCATATATCACCATTACTGTTACTGCCATGTGTTTTTCCAGGATCTTTTTGATCCTGCCATTGTGTGATAAAAACATCATATATAGCACTAACAGTTTATTCACATCTCATGATTTTCAAGAGTGAAATCTGCATCTGGTATTCCTTTGTGAGCGTTTGTCAATAAAGCAAAACATTTAGCATTTAGCGAGTGGTGTTATAAGTGACATGATAATAGTTTTCTTGTTCTTGTTGTGACTAGTGTCTTCATTACAGAATGTGGAGCTGTTCTAGATCTGTTCTAGATCTGATCTCAGAATGCATGTTTGAATGCCTTTGAATGGATCTTTGGAAAGTAAATGGGTGTTGGCCACTGCTTTCTGCATTTCTGTCAGAGCTGAAGCCTTCGCCAGAGTTTGATCCTGTCTGAGGTGACGTGGTTTCTCTCTCATTGTAGCCTGCTAACAGACGCCGGTTGAGTTTAAGCACTTGTGTGAATAAAATAACTCAAAGATTTAACTTTTCACATGAACATGGCCACTCGTGAAGATGTGATGTCATTGCAGATGTGAGAGTGTACAGGGTGACCAACAGTGGGGTTTGGGTTAGCTTTAGCCTGTTGAGTTATTTAGCCTTTTTTATTGTAGACCTTGTAGACAACCAGAGTTGTGTAGACTAGATTGTCTCTAGTATATAAGCTAGTCCTTTTTTTGGTCAGGAAAAACTAGGGGTTAAACTTAAACTCTTAACAGAGAACAAGGTGTGGAGGATGCTGTCGTCAGCTGTGTCTCATTTAGACTAAAACACGTTAGCATCAAGGTTGTGTGTGTGTTTGTGTTTAACCACAGCATCAGCACATAATACTGTCTCCAGCAGCTAACATCATTGATTACTGCTCTCAGTAGATGGCTCTGCTCTGTTCTGCTGTCCGTTTCTAGACTACAACAAGGCTAACATGTAGTTTTATTGTCTTGTGGTTTTCTGAAGGTGCTTAGCTCAATGAAACCGAGCTCAGGTTTGATGCCTGTTGCTCTTCGGGGTGTTTCCTAACCCCAGCTCTCTTATGTACAGCGCATTGGCATGCAAACTGATCCATTTAGTCATCTTGGTTTAGAAAAACCACATCATGTCATTTTCACGTATCAATTTCAGGCTATGTGTGTTTCTCATTCAAGTTTAAACATTGCATTTCCCATGCAAATTACACATCCACAAATGTTTTCGATGTCTGTATGGTCTAGGAACAGAGAAGCAGCTTTTGTATGTTCTTGGTCTGGGGCTTCACCTTAATGAATAGAAATGCACTCAATTCTGGAATAATGTGGTAAAGGTTTTTTTAACCTTCGATTAATAGTGCCTTTGTGTTTCGCATGAGTGACTCATTTGCTCAGACCGCTGTATAAAATGCTTTTTTCACGCTGTGCATGTGTTTGTTGCAGTAGATGAAGTGTGCTGATTTGGAGTTTTACGTTGTATTTTACTAACACATCTTGTGCTCATCCTAACCTCTTCGGTTCATCAGCAGACTTGTTGTTCAGAACGTGTCCGAGAGCAAACACAATCTGTCGTGTAAACCGCAGCGGATCTGAGCACATGGGCTGCGTCCTGCTAAAAATAGACACACACATATAAACAGAATTCCCTGATGCTCGCTGCGATCGGTCCTCATTAGATCAACATCAAAGCAGCTTCCTGGGGTTGTCTAGTCCTTAGAAATTTCCCAAAAATAGAAGCTTGTGGAGGATTTGATGCCCTGGGGATATTGCCTGCTGTTTTTCTTCCTTTCTGGATGGAAACCCGAGTCAGTGTTCTGCTGTTGCATTACAAGCTGTGTGGTAAATAGCAAACTAATGAATATATCCAGAGATTGAACTGAGATTGAGTGTATTGTGTTGAGCGTCTCAGTGGAAGTGTCTGCTTGCATACTGATGATGCCCACTGCTCTGGTTCAAGCCTTTTCTTTCATCTCTCTCTCTCTCTCTCTGTCTCTGTGTCTCTGTGTCTCTCTCTCTCTCTCTCTCTCTCTCTCTCTCTCTCTCTCTGTCTCTGTGTCTCTCTCTCTCTCTCTCTCTCTCTCTCTCTCTCTCTCTCTCTGTGTGTCTCTCTCTCAAATTCAAATTCAAATTCAAATGAGCTTTATTGGCATGACTGTGAAACAGCACAATGTTGCCAAAGCAATAAACAGTGAACAAGTTATACAGATATATAGATGTACAGATATGTAGATAAAAAAAAAGAAAAAAAAAGAAAGAATAATAATAATAATTATATTAAAAAAAAAAATTAAAAAAAAATATTCATGTCAATATTGTACATATATAATCACAAAAAAAATTAGTGGATACAGGGTAAATATTTACAGAGAGCATTGCTGAAGAACAGGAGTTTAGTTTTTGTCCCTCATGATGTGACAGGAGGACACGTACTGCGCTGCGAGCTGGACACACTTTTCTTTCTCTCCCAAAATATAACTGAGTTTGTCTATGTCGCTTGCTTGCCTGAATTCAGGCACAATTTGAGCTATTAGGGTAAAGTAGTGGTCTCTAATGTGTTCATATTTACTGCAGTGTGTGAGGAAGTGCAGCTCGTCCTCTACGAGTCCCTCTGTGCAGTGAGGACACAGTCGGAGCTCTCTCTCTCTCCAGCTGTGTTTGTGTCGGCCCGTCTCCACACACACACACACACACACACACTCTCTCTCTCCAGCTGTGTTTGTGTCGGCCCGTCTCCACACACACACACACACACACACTCTCTCTCTCCAGCTGTGTTTGTGTCGGCCCGTCTCCACACACAGACGGTGATCACTCAGACGATACTTCGTCAGGAGCTTTCTCTTACTATAGTCCTTAATTTTGATCAAGTAAGGTGCCAATTGATAGCTAGTCTTTAATCTATAGAAGTATTTTAATTTGTTAATTTGTTCTACTTTGATCTGCCAATCATGGATGTATTCTTCCTGGGTTAGTTTTCCAATTTCTTTAACTTTTGCGTGTCTTAATTGAATGGTTGAGCGGAGTTGGTGTTTTTCCACTAAATGGTGCATGGGGTCACTCTCTGGGTGTCCTGTCCTGTACATAAGAGCGCAGTGATGGTAATCATCTGTCCGTGTGTCTGATAGATGGAACCAGAACTTGGCTGTTCTCTTCTGGATTTCTGCTAGAAGAGGGAATCTGCCCAGTTCTGCCCTGCAGCCGAGACTAGGGGCGTTTCTGTCAAGTCCCAGGATGTTCTTGCAGAACTCCAGGTGGAACATTTCAGTGGGTCTTTTATCCCAAGATGTGTAATTTAATTTAAATTTGGGGCCCCAGATCTCACAACCGTATAGAAGAATTGGTTTGATGATGCTGTCGAAGATTTTTAGCCATAATTTAATAGGTGGGTTGAATTTGAACAAAGATTTCCTAATAGTGTAATAAGCCCTGCGTGCCTTATCAGTCAGATGTTTTATTGCCAGGTCAAATTGACCAGAAGCTGAGATAGTGAGACCCAAATAATTATAACACGTCACATGATTAAGAAGTGTTCCCCCGATTGCAAAACTATATTTTTTGTCAGTAATGCGAGGCTTTTTCTGAAAGATGATAATTTTGGATTTCTCCATGTTGATTGGTAAGGCCCAGTCTCTACTGTAATCTTCTAATAGCGAGAGGCTTTGGTGTAGCCCCTCTTCATGAGGTGACAAGAGCAGAAGATCGTCAGCGTACAGGAGACATTTGATTTCTCTGCCCTCGAGGGTCAGACCAGGACAAGGGGACTTCTCAAGTGCTGATGCCAGTTCATTAATATAGATATTAAACAGAGTCGGGCTGAGGCTACAGCCTTGACGCACTCCTCTGTTCTGACTGAAATAATCAGTCCGTCTGTCGTTGATCTTGACACAGCATTTGTTCCCGTTGTATATGTCCTTTATGATGTCATATGTCTTTCCTCCTATTCCGCTTTGAATCAGTTTTAGAAAAAGTCCATTGTGCCATACTGAATCAAAGGCTTTTTTAAAATCAATGAAGCAGCCAAATATTTTTCCTTGTTTTGTTTGATGAACATATTTGTCTATGAGTGTGTGGAGTGTGTAAATATGATTTGAAGTTCTCTCTCTCTGTCTCTGTGTCTCTCTCTCTCTCTCTCTCTCTCTCTCTCTCTCTCTCTGTGTGTCTCTCTCTCTCTGTCTCTGGGGTTATTTATATCCGTTTCGAGCTGTGTTAGGCTGCTGTAAAGAAGTGAAAAGCCTTTTCGTGCCGTCTGTAATTACTGTCTGCTGCAGTAGAGACGAGGCAGTGCTTTACTGCTCACTTACACTGTTATTTACCGCACTACCGCTCAGCTGCTGACCCTGGACTCATAATAAAGGTCTCGATACTTTAAAAGCTGCATGATTGTTGAAAGGAACAGTTTAACATGCCAAAGTGTAACTAACAAATAGCCAGGCATCACTGTTAGAGCAGGAGAAATCCAGTTTTTCCTTCACCGCTTTACAGAAAATATGAAATATTTACGATTTGTGTGTTGATTTCAAAACATGTATTTCCACAGAATGACTCTGGAGAATAGTTTGCCATTGAGTCCTGTTCTGTCTCTGTCTCAGACTCTCAGATGGACCAGACTGTGGAGCTTTTGAAGCCGTCGGCGTTTGAGCACATTCCCACAGGTAACTGTCTAATCTTCATGAGGATTCTCCAGCAGGAACACTGCAGGGTGGACACAAAACATGCTAAATACAAATTAAATGGTAACAAATGTAGTGGATTGGTAGAATAGCCATATAAATGAACTTTTCTGACTGAAGGAAACACAGCCTAAATTTCTAGTTGTTCATTGTCAAAGGCTGTGTGAGTCCAATCCAACTGCATGGCATTCTTGCACATGAATGATATATGGTGTATTAATTTCATCCGTGTAACGCCTGGATTTAGTGCACTGAATTATAGATTAGGTCTTAAATAGCTTACAGAGATGGAGACAGAGGTGCATTACTGTTTCAAAACAGCAGTGTGAAAATTACTGTAATTATTTTGTCTCTTTGTTCAAGCTTTACATTGATTCCTCAATGTACAAATGAAGCACAAGATCATATTGTTTTGAGGATGCTCCTCAGTGGTGTGTGTGATTTTTGTGTTTCTGTTTGTGTGTGTGTTTCTCTCTCTGTGTGTGTGTGTGTAAACAAAAACAATGGGTAGGGAGATGTGTTTGCAGCTGTTGCAGCCATGCCCTTAATTATACAGAACGTTAAGGCTTAATATAATTTAAACAGATGAGTTATAAAAAATTCACCTCCCTCACAGTTTTCATGAAGTGCAAAAATAGCTATATTGTTTGTACCAAGCTGTAAACATTTTTTTTCTGCTGTTAAGTTGGGCATTTTAACATGGTGAAGTCTATGGGACTGATTTCATTTTGGAGACTTCCTCTAGTGGCCAGTCGATGAATTACAGTTTAACTCACTTCATTGTTGGCTTCACACGAGAGAGCGGGAGCTTGCTGCATGGACAGAACAGAACTGAACATTTTAAATGGTAGGGTGCTCCGATCACGATCGGCCGATCGTTATGCGCATCTCGTCAGTAAAGCCGGTTTTCTAATCAGCGGTTAATTCCATCAGGTGCGTGATTTCTCATAGAGCAGCTGTTACTACACAGAGCCGTTGTTAATAGAGAAGATGGGCCAATAAACGCTGAAAATTAACGTGATTTGCGCATCTTCTCTATTAACAACGGCTCTGTGTAGTAACAGCTGCTCTATGAGAAATCACGCACCTGATGGAATTAACCGCTGATTAGAGAACCGGCTTTACTGACGAGATGCGCATAACGATCGGCCGATCGTGATCCGAGCACCCCTATTAAATGGTCATTAAAGGGGGGGTGAAATGCTCGTTTTCACTCAATCTCCTGTTAATCTTGAGTACCTATAGAGTAGTACTGCATCCTTCATAACTCCAAAAAGTCTTTATTTTTATTATATTTATAAGAGAAAGATGGTCTGTACCGATTTTTCCCGGAAAAACAAGAGCGCCTAGAGGCGTGACGTGTGGGCGGAGCTGAAGAACCACGAGCGCGAGTAGGCTTTTGAGTTGAGAGCGTCTGGAAGCTGTGACACAGATCCAGAGGCTGAAATGTACATGTGGAAAGTGCAGTTTGATGACAACATCGCATGTTGTTTACTTGATGTGCTTGCGCGCCGATAGCTAAGTTAACAACACAGAGATATTTGAAGCAGTTTTACTCACCGCCTGCGGTTCCAACACACGATCGTGACCCTTTTTCGTTGGGATTGCATTATCCTTAAGAAATAAACGATGTGCAAACCCGGCGTCAAACTCGTCCTTGTTTGTAAAACAAGCATCTTCGAAATGCAGGGAACAAACACAAACACTTGCACAACTCCGTTGATGCTCTGTAAAAATAAACTCCATCCACTGGTCCCTTAATGCTGTTTCTCTTTTAATCTGTGCAGGGTTGTCTTGCCCTGGCAACCAAAAACACACTTCTTTAGTGACATTTGGCGCCGCTCTCGCTCTGATCAGTGAAGTCTGTTGTGCTCTCAGTGCTCTGCTATACGGGAGCGCGCTCTTCCGGCAGAAGTGCCTCAGGACCCATATAAGGAAATTCCGCTCCATCTAACGTCACACAGAGCCATACTCGAAAAACACTTTCCCAAACTTGTGACAAACCGGAAGAGGTTTTTTTGGAACAAAAATACTCCTTCAAACGTACAACTTAATTTTTGAAACTTTGTCCATGTTTAGCATGGGAATCCAACTCTTTAACAGCGTAAAAAACTCAGTATGTTTTTTACCCCTTTTAACTGTTATTTTATTGTTCCATTTAATATTTGAAATTTGCTGCCATCCAATTAGGAATTCCAGTAGTACGGCTTACTAACCAGCGAGTGAAATGCCCACTCAGCTGAGCTCATCAAAACAACCTGGAGCCAGTGCAAGGAGATTTTTTTATTTTTTTATTAAACCTTTATTTAACCAGGGAAATAATCACATTGAGATAAATATCTCATTTACAAGTGAGCCCTGGCCAAGGTAGCAGCACACAATATACACAATATACATAACTACATAAAACAAGTTACACAACACACACATATACAGCAATAAAGCAAGATTAAACGTTAAGAGCAAGTACAGACAGATTTGAATGTTTGGTTGAGATATAACTTGAACTCATTAATTGAAATAAGTACATCAAGTTTCAATGATCTTTGGATCTCATTCCAAGCAGCTGATGCGCTATAAATGAAAGCAGTTTTTCCAAACTCTGTCTTCATTAAAGGAACATTTAAAAGAATATATCTACTTGAACGTAGATTATACCCTTGACTATTAAAAGTTAATAGACTATTCATATATTGAGGAAGCTGGCCAACTAATGCCTTATACACAAGTATGAGCCAGTGCTTGTACCTTCTTATATGAAGTGAAGGCCAACCTACCATTTCATACAGTGCACAATGATGAGTGTGATATTTTGTGCAAGTTATAAATCTTAGAGCAGAGTGATAAACAGAATCTAATGATTGTAAGAGGGCTTTAGTGGTATTTCTGTAAAAAACATCTCCATAATCTAAGATAGGTAAGAAGGTAGATTCCACCAGCTTTCTCCTGGCTGACTGTGAAAAACATGCACTATTCCGAAAATAAAACCCCAGCTGCAACCTTAACTTAGACAACAAGGAGATAAAGAGAGGTGTGACATGGGCTCTTTTGGGCTTGTCTGAGACCATTTGTGCTGCTGCATTCTGAATCTTTTGTAGAGGTTTGATTGTGCTTTATGGAAGTCCAGCCAGAAGAGCATTGCAGTAGTCCAGCCTAAAAATGACAAGGAGTTGTGCAGCATGCTCTGTTAGAAAGGGCCTGATCTTTCTGATGTTGTGCAGTGCAAACCTGCAAGATCAAGCAATATTTGCAATGTGGGCTTGAAGGTCAATTGGTCATCAAAGATTACACCAAGATTTCTGACTGAGGTTGATGGGGTAATTGTAGAATATCGTAGCTGGATGGAGAAATCGGCTTCAGAGTTGGAGTGACAGGGAAGACAAGAAGCTCAGTCTTTGCCAGGTTGAGCTGTAAGTGATATTCTATCATCCATGCTGAGATGTCCTCCAGGCAGCCTGAGATCCATGCAGTTACCGTTGGATATTGGATAGTGTATATGGAGAAGAGGAGGGGTCCCAGAACTGATCCCTGAGGAACCCCAGTGACAAGTCGATGTGCTTTGGAGACCCCCCCCCCCTCAGGACATCCTGATAGACCTATCAGTGAGATAGGAATTAAACCAGAAAAGTGGAATCCCTGTGATGAGAGGACAGACAGAAGGATCTGATGAACAGCAGGCAGAGGAACACACGTGCGATATCAAAGATTACATTTAGCTGATGTTTTTATCCAAAGCGACTTACAATTGCTATATATGTCAGAGGTTGCACGCCTCCGGAGCAACTAGGAATTAAGGGTCTTGCTCAGGGACACATTGGTGTCTCACAATGGATTCGAACCCGGGTCTCTCACACCAAAGGCATGTGTCTTATCCACTGCGCCAACACCACCCGCTTATGATTGACCGTATCAAAAGCAGCTGATAGATCCAGAGTAATAAGAACTGATGATTTGGAATCCGCTTATGCAATCCGCAGGGCTTCCGTGATTGACAGTAGCCCAGTCTCCGTTGAATGACCACTCCTGTAACCTGACTGGTTAGCCTCCAGTTTGTTGTTCAGGGATATAAACAATGATCTCTTTTGATGGTTTTTGCTATGAATGGGAGGAGAGAGACAGGGCTGTAGCTATCTGTAAGAGAAGTGTTTAATGTAGGTTAAATCCATATAACCAACCAGCATTGGACCATCGCGCTGGCACCTCATGTGCACAGGCACAACATATTTTTGCGGCATCCCAACTTGTTCATTATTAAATTAAAATACATTTAAAGCAACAAATACAAAGTTACAGTGCTCTCTTGTACCAAACTTGTTGTGTGTTTAGTGAGCATCACCTCACTCATATAGCCGATGTGAAGGATGATGTTTTACATTGATGAAAGTACAAAGCCTGTAATAAGTAATATTTTAGCATCCAAATACGTTGGGAATATGTAAACATTTGGATTCCTGCTGAATGAGAGAGTTAGGCATCAGTTTGACCTTAAATGTATTTGTTTTTGGATTGATGTTTTTATAGCCTAAACACATAGTGTTAACTTTTAAAGGAATTGTTGTGGAGAGGAACTAATAACTGTGTTTATAATGTTTGTAAATATTTTGCTTTACCTACTGGCATTTTAGCCTACATTATTGTATTGTAATGTATTAGGGCTAATAAAATGCAATGTGAGCCTATACACAACTACAAGAAGCGTTTTTTTTTTAACAATGCAGCAAACATTAAAAAATATATACTTTAATTAAAAATTATTAATATTATTAATTAAAAATACTTTAATTTCTTTAGTGTTGACAGATTTTTTCTTTTGTTTAATAGTCTACATTTGGCAAAAATCTAGAAAAGATTATGCTTTATTGGCTGTGACTAAGCACAGTGGGTTATAAGCTAATGTTAACAGATCTCTTCCTGTTTTTTTTTCTTTTTGAGTAAAGAAAATGCTGTACTTATTATTATTATTATTATTATTATTATTATTATTACAATAATTTTTTTTTTTTTTTTTTTTACAAAATAATGTTATTAACTATTATTTCTTCTTGCCAAACCGGTTTCAGAACAGTAGTAATACAAAGGAACGCAGGAATAGAGATGTTAAAATATTGATTCTGCTCAAAGTGAACTAATGTAATTTGGCCTCGTTGCCAACAAAAGCAGCACCGCACACAATAAAGTAGTTCAAGTTTGTCTGCCGCGCTGCTGAGGAGGTTCACGTCTTGGTGAAATCTCTCGTGTCTCACAGCTCATCATCAGAAAAAAAACAACACAATCTGCAGATCTCTGTCTTTGCACTTTCCTGCAGAAGTTAACATTTTACTTTCTATGCTGTTCTAATGGCTTGTTAATGACGTGCTCAACAGTTTAGCCACTTGTTTAGTTTCCTCATTCTTAGTCTTTACAGATCTCCTGGCAGAAACGAGATCGACCCTCGCCTCATCCAACAGCCATTAGTGCTAATGAGCAGAGAGCAAACCATCAGGAACACGCATCAAAACTGTTGGTAGACATTAAATGCTGTGGCATTGTGGGCCTAAAATAGCCCAGTAATATGAAATGACATGGAGCTCATAACCAGGAGAGACCGAGACGAGGAAGACTGCATGTAGCATTTAGCAATTAATTTGACAAGATGTCTGGTGGAGCCCATTAGTCAACACAAGGGATTGTTCTGCGTTGGAAACAGTCAGACTGTTACGCAACATGACCACCAACATCCTAGACAGCCCCAAAAGATTAACTGATTCCAGTTATTTGTGTCCAAATTAAGTCCTGTTTGAGTGTCATGGTCTTCCTGATTTCAGATCAGTTATGTTATATTTTAGATGCTGTTGCTGCTGATTAATCATTGATCTCTGAGAATCTGTGAAATAGTCTTGAATTGGTAACTTGGTAATTTTTTGGATGAATTAGATGTGTTACTCTCAACCTTTTCTGAGGATGGTACTCCCCTAGTTATGCTGGGAGATTTCAACATCCACCTAGATATAAACCTCTGTATGCTGATTTCCACACTCTGATGATCCCAACCAAGTGTCAACTTCTGCTACTCACAAATCAGGCAACCAGCTGGACCTTATATATACGTGACACTGCTCTACTGATCATGTTCTGGTTACTCCACTGCACACGTCGGATCACTTCCTCCTCACTCTTAACCTCAACATGGTCCCTGACACATCACTTACCCCTCCATATGTCATCTTTCGACATAACCTATGCTCACTCTCACCCGCCTGACTATCTGCAATGATTTAATCTTCACTTCCTTCCCCTAAACTGTTAGCATCTTTTGATCTTTTGATGCTAACTGTGCTACTGATACTTTCTGCTCCACTCTTACATCTTTAGACACTTTTTTCCCCCTTATCTTCCAAGCCAGCCCGTAACACCCCTTCTGCCCCTTGGTTATCTGATGTTCTACGCGAACACCGTTCTTAGCTATAGCTGCTGAAAGGGTGTGGCGCAAATCCCAAAATACTACTGACCTTAATATGTATCAGTCACTCCAATCTTCCTTCTTTGCTTATGTCTCCACTGCTAAAATTACATACTTTATCCTATTCCATCTCATCTCCTTCAAGTCATTTCTCCTGCAGTTGTACCTGCTCTCACTCACATCATCAACACTTCCCTCCACACTGGTGTTTTTCCCTCATCATTTAGACAGACACGTATAACTCCACTTCTTAAGAAACCCAACCTCAACCCATCTCTTTTAGAGAACCACAGACTGGTTTTCCTTCTTCCTTTTATTGCAAAAACACTTGAAAGAGCTGTGTTCAACCAAGTCTCTACATTTCTCACACACAACAATCTCCTTGACCGCAACCAATCTGGCTTCAGAAGTGGACATTCAGCTGAGACGGCCTTGCTCTCAGTTCTGGCACACAGCTCTAAGACTGGCAAGAGCAGAATCCAAATATTCAGTACTAATCCTGCTTGATCTGTCCGCTGCTTTTGACACGGTTAACCACCAAATTCTCCTATCAACCCTACTGGCAAAGGCATCTCAGGAACCACACTTCAATGGTTTGAGTCTTACCTATCAGATAGGTCCTTCAAAGTACCTTGGAGAGGTGAGGTGTCAAAGTCACAACATCTAACTACTGGGGTGCCTCAGGGCTCAGTTCTTGGACCACTTCTCTTCTCTGTCTACATGGCATCATTAGGTTCTGTCATTCAGAAACATGGCTTTTCATACCACTGCTATGCTGATGACACTCATCTCTACTCTCATTCCATCCTGATGATCCGACGGTAGCTATTCGCATCTCAGCTTGTCTAACAGACATTTCTTCCTGGATGATGGACCATCACCTTCAACTCAACCTTGCCAAGACAGAACTGTTTGTGTTTCCAGCAAACCCATCATTTCATCACAATTTCACCATCAAGTTAGGCACATCAACCATAACTCCTTCAAAAACAGCTAGAAGCCTTGGAGTTATGATTGATGATCAGCTGACTTTCTCAGACCACATTGCTAAAACTGTCCGATCCTGCAGATTTGCTTTATTCAACATCAAGAAGATCAAGCCCTTTCTTTGGGAACATGCTGCACAACTCCTTGTTCAAGCTCTTGTTCTGTGGCTGGACTATTGCAATGCTCTCTTGTCAGGTCTTCCAGCCAATTCTATCAAACCTTTACAATTAATCTAGAATGCAGCAGCAAGATTAATTTTTAATGAGCCGAAAAGAAACACGTCACACCTCTGTTTATCAATTTGCACTGGCTTCCAATAGCTGCTCGCATAAAATTCAAGGCATTGATGTTTGCCTACAAAACTACCACTGGCTCTGCACCCATTTACCTAAATTCATTACTTCAGACTTATGTGCCTCTAGAAGCTTGTGTTCTGCAAGTGAACGTCACTTAATTGTTCATCCCAAAGAAGCACAAAGTCACTTTTACCGACTTTTAAATTAAATGTTCCTCCTGGTGGAATGACCTCCCCAACTCAATCCGAGCAGCTGAGTCCTTAGCCATCTTCAAGAATCGGCTTAAAACACATCTCTTCCATCTTTATTTGACCCTCTAACTTTAACACTCACTATTCTAATTCTATTCTTTAAAAAAATCTAACTACCTTTCTAATATTTTTGTATTCTATTTTCATTTCATTTATTATGCAATTGTGTGTATGTGTATACAAATCACTCTTGTTGGACTTATGTGTTTGCTTACATGATGCCTGTCAGCAGCAGTGTGTTGTTAACTGCTGCATGGCTCTGATCTGATGTTGTATTTTCTGTGGCTGAGTCTGATCTGATGTCAGTCTTGTGTCTGTGCTGCTTTGGGCTTGTTAGAGTCTGTGTCTATGCCCTCGTCTCGTCAGTGTGTTTTTGTCTTGTTTCTGCAGTGGAGCTGAGTTCTGCTCTGCCTGTGAGGGTTCCTCCTGCTGCCATCCCCATGGAGCTGCGTGTGGAGCAGACGCAGACGCAGACGCAGACGCTGGACTCGAGCCGCCGCCAGCAGCAGCAGCAGCAGCACGAGATGATGGCGCTCAAACACAAGCAGCAGCTGCAGCAGCAGATCCTCATCACTGAGTTCCAGCGGAAACACGAGCAGCTCTCGCGCCAACACGAGGCCCAGATACAGGAGCACATGAAGGTCAGGACCCAGCGCTGGTGGGATTTAATGATTAAAGCTGGTTAAAGTTTCTTTTCATGAAAGCTTCTATGAATCGACTGCTACAAGTTCGGGTTAGGGTTAGGGTTAAGGGTTAAGTTGTGCTTTGTTGTCATTCCCCTACATATGTGGACATACAGTGGAACAAAATGTCGTGCCTCACAGGAACACGTTGCTACATAAATACAGACATACAACAATGAAGTATAACAGTATAAAACTACACACAACTAACCTACTTTGACTATAAATATACTATATATAAATTTTTACCTACACAAACTAAAAAAACAAACTATACAAATGCTACGCACACTGTACCTACACACAACTAACCTCCTGACAGATTTTGAATATGAATACACTATTTATAAATGTTTATACCAATGTTTAGACAATAGTTCTAGATTCAGTCGTTTCATCTCGTGTAGTGTGTCATAGCGGAGGACAGCCGATGCCAAGTCTGCGATGCTTCACGACGTCAACACAATCTAGCATGTTTTTTAATTTTTCTTTGTCATTAAGGAGTCAAAATCATATAATCTGGCACAGTGACTGTCGTAACCGACAAAACAAAATTGTGCAGTCTGAACCTTACTTAAATGCTCACACACCCTACAGCACACTGACTACATAATGCTTGCATGTGGTGTGTGTTTAGTGCTCTTCATGTGATGCTGGGTGTGTGTCAATCACATCCTGAGGTCTCTTCATCTTTTAAATATGTAGTGTGATATAGTCGCTCATTTCCACAGGTTTGCACAGGTGAAGGGCTTTACTGTAAACATAAATGAAGCATTCAGTCATTTGGCAGGAGTTCACTGCCGCTGAGCACAAAATGCCCTTAAAGAAGAGAAAACATGGCCGATGTCCAGATAAATGAACACGGTGGATGCTCAGTGTTGTTGACTTGGTGAGCTGGGAAGCGGTTGGGCGGCCTGCACACACTGGTGTTTATTAGTGTTCTGACCCGTCTGTGGGTTCTGCTGGTTCTGGTTAGGGTTAACCCTTTGTGGGGCATCTAGACACAGACAGCAGAACTCTGCAGAAGAAAATGAAGCAATGCAATAAACTTCTAAATAAATAATTGTATTGTGTGCAATATGGACGTACCAGTCGATCTCCACCAGCCGTTATCAGCCGTTCATCTCGTGTTCAGATGATGGTTAAAATCAAGACCTAGTCATATGGATTTGTAGTCCTGTTGCAGATCGCAGGTTCAGTCTGGAGTAACCGGAGCTGATCTGCTCAATGGTAATGCTTCAGGTTTGCAACTGCAACCTGACAAATATTGTCCATCAGCTTTAACCTGTTCCCCACACCAACCATCTGTTAACCTGTGTGTGTGTGTGTGTGTGTGTGTGTGTGTGTGTGTGTTCTCTCCCCAGCATCAGCAGGAGCTGCTGGAGCAGCAGAGGAAGATGGAGCAGGAGATGGAGAAACAGCAGCGAGAGCAGAAGCTCCAGCTCCTCAAGAACAAAGAACGTGGCCAGGAGAGTGAGTTCACTATGAGTTTTTCACCGTGTCACTTCTAAGTGAAAGAATACTTTTGATGCCAGAGATGTTAACAAAGCTGTGATCAGGAACTTCAGCTGAATGTCTCTCTTTGGTAAATCCTGTGTCTGCTGTGAACAGGTGCAGTGGCCAGTACTGAGGTCAAGATGCGTCTGCAGGAGTTTGTTCTGAATAAAAAGAAAGCCCTCGCTCAGCGCAGTCTCAACCACTGCGTCTCCAACAGCCCACGCTACTGGAGCGGGTAAGACACAAGGGTTAGTTATTCAAGTACAAGCAGATGAAAACATTGATCCGAGTGACAAACAGTTCGGCAGACTTGATGATGAGATCAGATCAATCCATAATTTCTAAACAATTAGATTTTGGAATCAGCAATATTTGTGGTATTAAAATAACACATGGTCTTTCTGGCTTTAATGTGTCAGGCAGTTCATAAAGATGGGGAAAGTGCAGGAGAAATGGGTTTGACCCTGCAGTACGTGACCATGACCATGTGGCTGAGCTTTATTCAGATGATAAAGCTGGAGACTGTATCGGTATCTGGTCATCATGTTTTTTCCCATCACTCTTTCTCACGGTCTGTCTGCTTTTTCTGTGCAGGAAAACTCAGCACAGTTCTTTGGATCAGAGCTCCCCTCCTCAGACCAGCGTTAGTTCCTATAACCATCCTATAATGGGCGTCTACGACTCCAAAGATGACTTTCCACTGCGCAAAACAGGTGCTTCACGCTGCAACAGTGCTGTTTGGGTGAGGTTTCTGTGTTGCGTGGCTTTTGGCGTGAAAGGATCCTAACCCTTCAGAGGAAGCCGGCGCTACTTGTACCATATAATTATTCACTTAGTGGTAAACTGGTGTGATGCTGTTGACTCGAGGCCGGTGCTGGATATGAGCCACAGTTTACTCTGGCCAGAAGCAGCACATTCCTGTGTGTGTGTGTGTGTGTGGGAGAGAGAGAGTGTGTGTGGGTGTGGGTGTGTGTGGGTGTGTGTGTGTGTGTGTGTGGGTGTGTGTGTGGGTGTGTGTGTGGGTGTGGGTGTGTGTGTGTGTGTGTGTGTGTGTGTGTGTGTGTGTGATGAAGATGAAGCCGTCCTGTAGCTGGAAACGATCGGAAGCCTCGTCCCTGAGCAGCAGCTCTTCTCAATATCCTGCTTCCTTTTCTGCACTTTTGCTTATGTTAATGGAAATCTGTTCGTTAGGAGCCTCCTGTTTTTCATAGAGCCACGAGCATCATTTCCAGTAACGGCCGAATGAATAGACCTTTTCTTCCAGTGCTGAGATTCTGACTTCATTTAAGATGTCAAACGAAGGTAAATAAACGGATTGAGGATGGAGAATGCTAAGACTTACTCCTTACATCATCTAATCATCCTCTTAAATGAAAATCAAATGAGAGAACATGGCACGTCACGCACGTGCTGAAGAAAAGGGTTAGTTGATGAGTAGCAGTTGAGGTGTTGCTCTTCTAGTTCACTTCACATCACATCTGCTGCTCATACTGGACAAATGCCTTTTCGTCCAAAGCATCTGAATGACAGCACAACTTCTGTGGACGTGCTCATAGTAACTTGCCGAAGCTCATGTAGTGAAAGGCAGCAGTTTCTGTCCTAACTAGCTGTGACGGCGACATGTACAAATTTCTGTTTTAGAAATGGTTTCCATTTCCACGAAACAACATACAAACTATATGACAGTGATAATCTCACATACTTATTGTGTGCTATATTCCAAGTTAAACGTGTCTATGTGAGTTTGAATATAGTTTTGCATGACATTTATAGCCATACTGAGTCATACATCTTGAAAATTAATTAAAACAAACTTGTACGTTAAAACTGAACTCACTGCAAACATATGAGTGTATTCCAGAACAAAAGATGGAATCATTACGCTGTATGTACTTGTAATGATGTTAAAAAGGTTTGATGTTTATGAATTAGATTATAAATTGGATTTAAAAATGTTGCCCATTTCGTTGCAAATTCAGTTCTCTTCCAGAGAGGCTCTGCCCACACGCGCTTCTGATTGGCTGTGATATTCGATTGATTCTGTCACGTCTGTGGACACACACATGGCTTGTCGCTGGTATCTTCTTGAGCTTGCTGTCGTTGTGTCTGTGATTGCAGCGTCTGAACCGAACCTGAAGCTGCGTTCGCGTCTGAAGCAGAAGGTGTCGGAGCGGAGGAGCAGCCCGTTACTGCGCCGCAAAGACAGTCCCATCAGCACGCTCAAGAAACGCTCTCTGGACATGACAGGTGATGCTCGAGACACGCTCGCATGTGCTTGTGTGACTGTTTTCACACAGACAAACTCTGTCTCTTGTTCTGACATCTGTAGATTCGGCGTGTAGCAGCGCTCCTGGTTCAGGACCCAGTTCCCCAAACAACAGCTCACACGGAAACCTGTGCGAGAATGGCATCAGCGTGACTGAGGTGAGGCTAGTTTACTACATCAATTTAACACACATGGATGCATACACATCTGACATGAGAACAGAAAAAAAAAAAAAATTAGTAAAACAATAGATAATGTGTATGAATCTGCAACAGTAGATTGATTTATGTACAGATTTGTGCAATTTTATTCTATTTAGAACTGTATAAATACAGAGATATGCATATTAATTTACAAAATACTTGAGAAAGGCAATAATTTAAGATTTAGAATGATTTACTGAAATGAACACCGGTAATGATTCATATGTGAGCTGTTTAAGCTGGGCATGGCATGGGGAAAAACAGTTTTTATGTCTAGATGTTCTAGTGCCCAAAGATCTGTAGCGTTTGCTTATCTTCTGCTTCCTTTGATTGGCCTCAGTGCTGGAGTCTTGTGGCTGGTGATGGCTTTCAGGCCGTTCCTCACCGATGTAGAGTCATTACTTGAAAGCTGTTGTTTTAGCTTTTCAGAGTAGTTTAACTTTGCAACTCATATCTCTCTATTCATGTGTGTATTTGGCCTGTTTGTATAAGTCTCTGTCCCCACTCCTGTAGGAATCCTCTTTGGCCTGGCGAAGCTGTTTGAGTTTTGCACTGAACCAAGGTTTATCGTTGTTAAAAGTTAAAGAAGTCTTAGTGGGAACCCACATGTCATCACAGAAACTGATGTGGGATGTCACAGTGTCTGTAATCTAGATCAGTAGCTGCAACCTCAAAAACACTCCAAATAAGTTAAAATCAGGCCTGTAAATCTTGCTCTGCTTCAGCAGTCCATCTCTTTACAGTTTTTACTACAGGCTTCACAGGTTTAGTTTCTGTCTGTAGGCTGGAAGAAGAACTAAACAGTGATCAGAGAGCCCAGCGCTGCTCTATGGACTGAGTGCTATGCATCCTTTAAAACAGTGTAGCAGTGGTCCAGTATATTACTGTCTCTGGTGGGGCATGTGATGTTCTGTATTTAACGTTGTTCTGTGTGTGTGTGATCTGAACAGAAGAAGAGTTGTTTCATACTTGTGTTCAACTCATTTCCAACTCCTTACACACACTCGAACCTAAAATAATCATTCATAAGGTTTGAAAAGGTTAAAGTTGATCACAAGGGTTTTGACAGTGGGCTGTTTATATTAATCTTGCATCATAAAAGCATTCTGAGCCGATGTGAAATTACAGACTCAGCCGAATGCACAAACGATCTTCAACTCTTCTTCATGAGCATTTGAGTGTGCAGATAAAAACTAGATTAGAGCACCATCTGCTGTTAAAATCTAAGCTCAGAATCCATTCCAGAGAGAATCGCATTGCATTGGGAAGGTCTCCGAATCAAATTTGCATCGATTCATTGCTGCAGCTCTAGTAACGATGCACCCAGAGTCACTGAAAATCTCTTAAAGTGCTTAACTTATTTACTGAATAGACATGTTCCTGGATTTCTACATTTACTTTGGAAATGAATAGAAATAGAGAATTTTAAAAAAGGTTTAGAATCCATCCTTTATTTCTCTAGTTTTGTCTCCTTACTCTGACTATGTCTGTCTTCCTCATACATCTGAAACGAGTCACACTGATCTCTCCTGTCACCTAACCCTTTTCAGAAACGGAAAAAAAGACATTTATAGATTTAAAGGGTCATACAGATGGTATTAACATAATAACATTCATGAATCTATAAAAAAACAGAAGATTTTAAAAACGTAAGTGAACAGAACACAGATTTTAAGAGTATGCACTATCATAAGCGAAGTTAGCTGATGTTAGATTGAGAATGTGTACCTTCAAATTTGTCGATATAGCTCGGAAAACACAATTTGAAGCCCTTCAACTTTTTACTTGGAGTGACCAATACTAATCTTACAGTTCGCTTGACAAGCAGCGAGTATAAAATGCCATGCTGATAGTGCTCAGTGAAACGGTAGTTAAAAACTGCTTTCGGCGCAGCGCCAGAAGTTGCAGAGCAACTGAGAGAAAATGTGTAAGTAGTCCACATAATCTGTTGTATCGCACTGTTGAGTGAGTGAATCGTGACATCCCTAGATATAAGCTAATCTGTAAATGTGAATGTGCTCCAGTCATCTCACAGGCCGGCTGGTCAGGACGTGTCGGTCAGTCAGCTGTCACTCTACACATCTCCTTCACTACCCAACATCACCCTGGGGCTGCCGGCCCCTGCCACCAACAACGTGAGTGTTCAGATCTAACTGAGCTTGTGCTGTTTTCACAATGGGTCAGAAACATTCACTTAACTCAGGACAGATCCTCTGTATTTGTCTGATTTGAGTAAGTTTTGCCTTTCAAGTAAATTTGTTTTTAAAGGAGGTTTAGATATTTTTACCGGAACTTAAACCGTAATTAGAGTGCAACACAGTAGCTCAAACTTTAGTGAAGAAATATTATTCACAGTTAATACCGTACTGATCTGTGTGTAAGAAATGGTCATCATCAGCCTGTAACGTGTATTTGTCCACCCAGTTAGGAGTGTTTGGTCAGTCCTCATCTTCATTTTGCTTCGTCATGTGATGAATTTGGAAAAAAAAGCAAAAACAATTATTTTGTTGTTTCTTCAACAAGGTGACGTCTACCCAGTCGGACAGTGAATGTTTGTCTGTGACCCGTTTACCAGTAAGCACTCCATTTCTGGTCGCTCACCTGCCATCATTTCTTGGCAACTCGGATGCTGCAAACTCCCACAGTGCACTGGTGCAGCACATGGTCCTTCTGGAGCAATCAGCCCCACCGAGTCCTTTGGCCACAGGTGAGTAGAGCTCGGAGTTCTTTGAGTTTCTGTCCTGATTTAGTAACAATGAAGCAGGCCATTACAAACCTCTTTATTTGTATAAAAGCTACTGGCCTGGATTGCAGAGCGTTTCCTAAGACTGCTGTCAAAGCGTTACATAAACCTGGAATGTGTGAAGAGTCCGCTGAGGTGTGGCCTGGGTCAGGGGTCCGTCTGGTTAATTAGATCAGAGTCGTTGGCAGGCAAGAGGGTCAGAGGAACATGCTGTGCCAGGCAGAATGACGTCTACATGCCAGCACAGACCCAAAAGAATACGCCGCTAATGATCTGAATGGGAGCAGGAAGTGAAACGATGAACTTGGGTTGAGCAGCCATAGACTGTCGTGACATCTGTGCAGAGCACCCACTAAATGAATGTATTTTACAGAGTGTTTCAGTGTTAAGCAGATTTGGAACCTCAGTTGAACCCAGACAGCTAACAAATTTTCTCTTCCCAGCCACTGTGAGCGTATACGAGGAGTCGGTGTGTGTTCATGTGGAGTGTGTTCGTGAGGAGTGTGCGTGTTCGTGAGGAGTGTGTGCATGAGGAGTGTGTGTGTGCTGCATGAGTGTTTGTGAGGAGAGTGTGTGCAATGCAGGAGTGTGTTTGTGAGGAGTGTGTGTTGTAGGAGTGTGTTCATGAGGAGAGTGTGCTGCAGGTGTGTTTGTGTTGCAGGAGTTCATGAGGAGTGTGTGAGCTGCAGGAGTTCATGAGGAGTGTGTGTGCTGCAGGAGTGTGTTCGTGAGGAGTGTGTGTGCTGCAGGAGTGTGTTCATGAGGAGAGTGTGCTGCAGGTGTATTTGTGTTGCAGGAGTTCATGAGGAGTGTGTGAGCTGCAGGAGTTCATGAGGAGTGTGTGTGCTGCAGGAGTGTTCGTGAGGAGTGTGTGTGCTGCAGGAGTGTGTTTGTGAGGAGTGTGTGTGCTGCAGGAGTGTTCATGAGGAGTGTGTGCTGCAGGAGTGTTCATGAGGAGAGTGTGTGCACTACAGGAGTGTGTTTGTGAGGAGTGTGTGTGCTGCAGGAGTGTTCATGAGGAGTGTGTGTGCTGAAGGAGTGTTCGTGAGGAGTGTGTGTGCTGCAGGAGTGTGTTCATGAGGAGAGTGTGCTGCAGGTGTTTTTGTGTTGCAGGAGTTCATGAGGAGTGTGTGAGCTGCAGGAGTTCATGAGGAGTGTGTGTGCTGCAGGAGTGTTCATGAGGAGTGTGTGTGCTGCAGGAGTGTGTTCATGAGGAGTGTGTGTGCTGAAGGAGTGTGTTCATGAGGAGTGTGTGTGCTGCAGGAGTGTTCATGAGGAGTGTGTGTGCTGCAGGAGTGTTCATGAGGAGTGTGTGTGCTGCAGGAGTGTTCGTGAGGAGTGTGTGTGCTGCAGGAGTGTTCGTGAGGAGTGTGTGTGCTGCAGGAGTGTTCATGAGGAGTGTGTGTGCTGCAGGAGTGTTCATGAGGAGTGTGTGTGCTGCAGGAGTGTTCATGAGGAGTGTGTGTGCTGCAGGAGTGTTCATGAGGAGTGTGTTCATGAGGAGTGTGTGCTATAGGAGTGTACATGAGGAGAGTGTGTGCACTGCAGGAGTGTGTTCGTGAGGAGTGTGTGTGCTGCAGGAGTGTTCATGAGGAGTGTGTGTGCTGCAGGAGTGTTCATGAGGAGTGTGTGTGCTGCAGGAGTGTTCATGAGGAGTGTGTGTGCTGCAGGAGTGTTCATGAGGAGTGTGTGTGTGCTGCAGGAGTGTTCATGAGGAGTGTGTTCATGAGGAGTGTGTGTGCTGCAGGAGTGTTCATGAGGAGTGTGTGTGCTGCAGGAGTGTTCATGAGGAGTGTGTGTGCTGCAGGAGTGTTCATGAGGAGTGTGTGTGCTGCAGGAGTGTTCATGAGGAGTGTGTTCATGAGGAGTGTGTGTGTTGCAGGAGTGTTCATGAGGAGTGTGTGTGCTGCAGGAGTGTTCATGAGGAGTGTGTGTGCTGCAGGAGTGTTCATGAGGAGTGTGTGTGCTGCAGGAGTGTTCATGAGGAGTGTGTGTGCTGCAGGAGTGTGTTCATGAGGAGTGTGTGTGCTGCAGGAGTGTTCATGAGGAGTGTGTGTGCTGCAGGAGTGTGTTCATGAGGAGTGTGTGTGCTGCAGGAGTGTTCATGAGGAGTGTGTGTGCTGCAGGAGTGTTCATGAGGAGTGTGTTCATGAGGAGTGTGTGTGTTGCAGGAGTGTTCATGAGGAGTGTGTGTGCTGCAGGAGTGTTCATGAGGAGTGTGTGTGTTGCAGGAGTGTTCATGAGGAGTGTGTGTGCTGCAGGAGTGTGTTCATGAGGAGTGTGTGTGCTGCAGGAGTGTTCATGAGGAGTGTGTGTGCTGCAGGAGTGTTCATGAGGAGTGTGTGTGCTGCAGGAGTGTTCATGAGGAGTGTGTGTGCTGCAGGAGTGTTCATGAGGAGTGTGTGTGCTGCAGGAGTGTTCATGAGGAGTGTGTGCTGCAGGAGTGTGTTCATGAGGAGTGTGTGTGCTGCAGGAGTGTTCATGAGGAGTGTGTTCATGAGGAGTGTGTGTGTTGCAGGAGTGTTCATGAGGAGTGTGTGTGCTGCAGGAGTGTTCATGAGGAGTGTGTGTGTTGCAGGGATGGGAGCGGGGTCACTGCAGAAGCTGGGTCAGCACCGGACGCTGGGCCGCACACAGTCGGCTCCTCTGCCCCAGAGTGGACAGGCTCTTCAGCAGCTCGTGGTTCAACAACAGCACCAGCAGTTCCTGGAGAAACACAAACAGCACTTCCAGCAGATCCACATCAACAAGGTCAGAATTCAGTCCTCTCACCCTTCCATGACAGATGAAACAGTTGTAATAACTAGCTGTAGCAGAGAGCGACTCTCAGGTGGACCGCAATAATGTCTGTTCTCCTCTCTGCTGTTACGTTTCGTGTGTTTCATGGTGAATGCTGCAAGAAAACCGTTCAGTGGCACATGATGATATGATGACACTTGAGGGTCTGGGCTGAGTCAAGTCATCTTTATTTATATAGGGCTTTTACCAATACAGATTGTCAAACAACTTATAGTATTAAATAGGAAAATAGTGTGTCAATAATGAAAAATTACAATAGTAACCACTCAATTTTAGTTAAAGGCATTTCATCATTAAATTCAGTGATGTCATCATCCAGCTCAGTTCAGTTTAAATAGTATCTGTGCAATCAGAGTTCACACTCTCGAGTTTTGAGTTCTGCTCAACTTCAGTGATCCTCATAAGACATGGCCAGATGAGGTGATTTAAGGTTATATCAGCAGGACAGGCTTGTTCAGTTTGGCTCTACAGCAGGGGCTTAGCTGCTGCAGACGTTAGTCCCATCAGTCTTTGAGCAGCTGGTCTCTGGCTGAGAGTTGCTCACTCTGTGGAGTTCCTTATGTTCAAGGAAAAAAAGGAAAGCTTGTTTAGAAGAAAAGATAAAGATGAGGCAACAAAGAGTCACTGATGTCAGTAATGTTCCTCTGGTGCTTGGCTAGCAGGTGTTTGGGGTCTCACTACAGACGTAACTGTGATGTTGGTACTTCAGCACGACTTTGGCACCTTGAGTGCACTGTAGGTCACTTTGAATAAAAGCATCAAATTAAATTCATTCTCACACCAGTCCCAGTTTAGGTGTAGCTCTAGCTTGAACCAAAGCAAGTCCATTCAGTCAGAGTTTGAGAAAAGACTTGCTTTCCTACAGTCCCTGCAATCCTGAATGAAGAGCAGCTGTTTTGTCTGTGTAAATGAGGAAAACACCTGAATATCTTTCAAGAAAGGAAGTGTTAGATGGTACAAATTAGTGTACACAGTGTACACTGAAAATAAAATTCAAATGTGTAGTCTTTTCTCTGTGTGTCTTTTTAGATGTTGAGTAAACCCTGTGATCGCCAGCACCAGAGCCACCCAGAGGAGACGGAGGAAGAGCTCCGAGAGCAGCAGGATGCCACACAGACCGAAATGTTTTCCATGAGCCTCTCCATTAAACAAGAACCGCCTGATCTCACAGAGGAGCGGAGACCAGAAGAACAAGAGCTGCTCTTCGAAGAGGTGAGAGACCCAGAGCTCTGGAGAGCAGTGAAAGAGATGCTGCGTTGTGACGCCCTCTTGTGGTTGTTGTCAGTGCACTAAACCTATTGTGTGTGTGAGCAGCAGGCCTTTCTACTGGAGCAGCAGAGGATCCATCAGCTCAGAAACTACCAGGCGTCCATGGAGGCGGTTGGTGGATCGGTCATTTTCCCAGGGCACCGCCCTCTGTCCAGAGCCCAGTCATCTCCTGCATCTGCCTCTTTCATCAGTCCACAGGAACAGCCATCCAAACCCCATTTTACCACAGGTACTTTACCTCCTCTCCTCTCGGTGACCTCGAAACAGAATTCACAAGGATGAGCGCACCAGTTCAAGTTTCTTTCTCTAGGTCTGGTGTACGACTCTCTCATGCAGAAGCACCAGTGCATGTGTGGAAACACCAACACACACCCCGAACACGCCGGACGCATCCAGAGCATCTGGTCTCGGCTGCAGGAGACGGGTCTGCGCAGCCGGTGTGAGGTGGGACATGAATACTGCAGTTATTTGTTTTTTGATGCACTGACTGATTCGATCTCTATCACTTAAACTCTGCATGTGGCACAAAAATGATTGATTTGTAAGAAATATTCCACAAAGTTAATGAAAAAAATTGTCTGATGCTCAATTTTCCACTGAGAAACACACAGGAGTCCCATATTTCTCTCAAGGGGTTTAGTGTGAATCATTCATGTACAGTTGAAGATTTTCGACCTTAAAGTTTGATTCAAATGGTGTGTAGAGCTCTTCCTGATAATAGAGCTACATTTCACTGGTTAGTGTTGGGTTTTGGAGGCTGCTGTTTTATTTATCTTAGCACTTCTACTGTGATCAGAATCTCTCTGTCCTGTATTTTCAGTGTATCCGTGGGAGAAAAGCCACTTTAGAGGAACTGCAGTCGGTTCATTCTGAAGCTCATGTCATGTTGTATGGAACCAACCCACTACGGCAGAAACTGGACAGTAAGAGTTTCACAATCCACAACGAAGATCCCGTCATCATTACTCAGACTGGTGTAGGGTGAATGTATGTCTGATAAGTGTTCTTCTCTCTGTCTGGCTCAGGTTCTGTCATCTCCATGTTCGTCAGGCTGCCGTGTGGTGGTATTGGGGTGAGTAGAGACAAAGTCTGTCTCACCCATCTCTTCATCATTTGTGCAGCTGGTAAAGCGGGTTTCTACTTTGTCTGTGAAGGTGGACAGTGACACGGTCTGGAATGAAGTTCACTCGTCGAGCGCAGCGCGTCTGGCCGTCGGTTCTGTGGTCGAACTCGTCTTCAAAGTGGCATCAGGAGAGCTGAAGGTCACTGTCTGACATCATCTTCCTCTCTTTATGTCTGTCTGTATTATTTGATTGATGTAGAGTGGTGTGTCTCTTCTCAATGCAGAACGGTTTCGCAGTGGTCCGGCCGCCGGGACACCACGCAGAGGAGAGCACACCCATGTGAGACGCGTCTCTGTGTTTGTCCTTCTGTGCTTTCTTCCTTCACTCCTGTAACACTGCTGCTCTCGTCCAATCACAGGGGCTTCTGTTACTTTAACTCTGTTGCCATAGCAGCTAAACTCCTACAGCAGAGACTCAATGTCGGCAGAATTCTGATTGTTGATTGGGTGAGTTTATTTTGAAGACTTATTTGGCACTTCTGTATTTTTTTTTCTGTCTGTTTAGCATTTAATCGTTGTTCTTAAACCACATTCAGGACGTTCATCATGGGAACGGAACACAACAAGCGTTCTACGACGATCCCAGAGTTCTGTACATTTCACTTCATCGATACGACGATGGTAATTTCTTCCCAGGCAGCGGCGCTCCGGAAGAGGTAATGCAAGAACACAAGTGAGTGGATTGTGGAAAGTTGTTTTATTTCCTAAATCATGCAGCACTTCCTCTGAACAGGTGGGCAGTGGCCCGGGAGTCGGTTTCAACGTCAACGTGGCGTTTACTGGAGGACTGGATCCACCGATGGGAGACGCAGAATACCTCGCTGCCTTCAGGTGAAAGAGTCTCAAACACGTTCTGCTCGCTGTTCATTTGCTCATCAGATCTTTTCATCAGTTTGTGAGTGTGATGGATGCAGTAAGACTTCAGGAATTGGTGTAGTGTTTAAATACATGATCACACACAAGTCAAGTCACCATTATTTATATTGCGCTTTTTAGGCCGGTGACACACTGGCTGCGTGGCGTGAGCGCCGCGTGTCTGAAGCGTCCCAGAAGCGTGCGTGACCCGGCGCTGGCGCGCTGCTGCTGTAGAGGGAGACCGTTGACAGACCAGGCTCATGTCTTCATTACAACAATATATACTTACACACCTACACCTACGCCTACTGATAAAGGACACCGTCAAAAGTATTGACGGCGAAATAGATTATGTTTGACAGGTGCAATATTTGAAAATCGATAATTATTATAATTATTTTTTAATTACATTTATATCTGAATTTTTGTCAACCTATAGACTTTCAAATATCAAAATATCAGGAATTCATATGTATTTGTGTACAAAATGACATTTAAACACATTTTCCTATTATATTTTGCCTGGAAAAGCTTCCATCACGCGCGCGTGTCGCGGTAAAAAGAGGCGTCGGTTCTATTTCTAGCAAGCAAGCGTTTGCCGCGCGTCTCACACAGGCGGTCTGTAAGCTCTAACCTGTTAACATGGGAGCCGAATTAAAAACCGACACGCCACGCAGCTGAGACGCTTGCGCCACGCATCCAGTGTGTCGCCGGCCTTACAATGCAAATTGTGTCGAAGCAACTTTACAGTATTAAATTGGGAAATTTTCCCTCTGGCCAGGCAAACCCAGTTTAAATCTAGGCTGCAGAAGAGTCAGATTGTGCAGAAGAGCCATCTGGTTCCCGTGGTCTTGTCTCAGTGGCCGTGGAGGGGATCAGTCTCTGGGGCTCATCTAGATGTCCAGGTCATTTCAGGGCAGTCTAGGTCATCTCTAGCTGCTCCACCATCTGATCTGGACACAGACTGGATCTGGTGGCTGCAGAGACCTCGGAATAAGAAAGAAACTGACTAATATTAGTGTAGATGCCATTCTCCTAATGATGTAGCAAGTACATCGGGTGTTATGGGAAGTGTTCCTGATTCCAGCTGTCATAATTAATGCAGCCTAAAAATCCTTTAACGACAAATAATCCTTGAATTATAGAAATGCAAAATTGTATTATGAATAAGCCATTCAAAGTTTTTTAAGTAATAAGCAATATTTTAAAATCTATACGATGTTTGATAGGGAGCCAGTGCAGTGTGGACAGGACCGGGCTAATATGGTCATACTTCCTGGTTCTAGTAAGAACTCTTGCTGCTGCATTTTGGACTAGCTGTAGTTTGTTTACTAAGCGTGCAGAACAACCACCCAATAAAGCATAACAATAATCTAACCTTGAGGTCATAAATGCATGGATTAACATTTCTGCATTTGACATTGAGAGCATAGGCCGTAATTTAGATATATTTTTGAGATGGAAACATAGCTTTCTAAGGAAAGATTGCGATCAAGTAGCACACCTAGGTTCCTAACTGATGACGAAGAATTGACAGAGCAGCCATCAAGTCTTAGACAGTGTTCTAGGTTATTACAAGCAGAGTTTTTAGCTCCTATAATTAACACCTGTTTTTTTTTTTTTTTTTTTTTTATTAACAGAAATAAATTACTAGCCAATCCTGTTTTTTTTATATCAATTATGCATTTCATTAGTTTTGCAAATTTCTTATGTTTCGCAGTGCTGCAAAGAGCAGAGTATCATCAGCATAACACAAACACACACACAATCACTCTTTCTCTCACACACACACACACACACACACGTCTGGTCAGCTATCCTTGTGGGGACTCTCCATAGGTGTAATGGTTTTTATACTGTACAGACCGTATTTTCTATCGCTCTACACCAACCCTACACCTAAACCTAACCCTCACAGGAAACTTTCTGCATTTTTAGATTTTCAAGAACCTTCATTCTGTGTAATTTATTCGCTTGTTTACCCGTGGGGACCTCAATTTAGGTCCCCACCATGACACGAGTCCCCATGAGTCTGTGTGTATTCAGGTTTAAGTCCCCACCAGAATAGAAAAACAAGTACACTCACACACACACACATGCGTACACGAACAAGTTGTGTTGTTTGTAGAATTTGTAGTTGTTTGTTTTTTATAGAGTAAATATATTTGATCGCTTGAAAATCAAAAGAGTAGCTGCTTTATAGATTAAACTGAATCTATTGGTAGATTTTCATGAAATTATTTTATCTGAATAATGACTTTAATAATTAGATACCTGACAGCAGAATTTATTTTTTGCATCATTGAACCAGTTTTCTTGTTTATGACCATGAAGCTGCTTTAAATTGGTCTGGGTTGGTTGTTGTACTGGTTTCGTCTGGTCAGAGGAGAACTGACCCCAACTGAGCCTGGTTTCTCCCAAGGTTTTTTTCTCCATTCTGTCACCGATGGAGTTTCGGTTCCTTGCCGCTGTCGCCTCTGGCTTGCTTAGTTGGGGTCACTTCATCTACAGTGATATCATTGACTTGATTGCAAATAAAAACAGACACTATTTCAACTGAACAGAGATGACATCACTGAATTCAATGATGAACTGCCTTTAACTATCATTCTGCATTATTGACACACTGTTTTCCAAATGAATGTTGTTCAGTTGCTTTGACGCAATGTATTTTGTTTAAAGCGCTATATGAATAAAGGTGATTGATTGATTGATTGTTTAGTTCAGTGTTGATTCCTTTCAGTTTAATAACTGTTTTGATTACGCAACAGCACCATTATTACATAATTAAAATAGTTTTTGCAATAAATGCATAAAGTTTAGCATGTTCTGTGTGTAAAGTCTAGAGAAAATTAGTCATAGAAATTGTATGCCGGAAACGGTTTAATAACTAATATTTTGTGTCCGGCTGAAGATTCACAGGAACTGCACATTACCTGTCTGTTACGTAAATAACCTGCAGTCTAGTTTTGTTCATTAAAGTGAAGGTTTGTGTCTCTGTACGCTTGACCTCCCAGGACGGTGGTGATGCCAATCGCGAGCGAGTTTGCTCCAGATCTGGTGCTGGTGTCTGCAGGGTTTGATGCGGTGGAAGGACATCCTCCTCCGTTGGGAGGATACAAACTCACCTCCAGATGTAAGCTCCACCTCTTTACTGTCAACTCACTTGTGTCTGGCAGTATTAGTTATTTGGATGGTTTTGTGGCAGGTTTGGGTCACCTGACTAAGCAGCTGATGGGGTTAGCGGGGGGTCGAGTGGTGCTGGCGCTGGAGGGAGGTCATGACCTCAGGGCCATATGTGACGCCTCCGAGGCCTGCGTCTCAGCGCTGCTGGGGATAGAGGTAAACGACTTCCCATCATCCTTTGCGTTGCAAGTTTTCATTTACACAAGGCAACTTGTTACAGATAGATTTGTGACTTTGATTGCATGTGTTTGTGTGTGTGTTGAACAGGTAGAGCCACTTTCTGCAGACGTCCTGAAGCAGAGACCCAATGAAAACGCTGTGCGCTCGATAGAGAAAGTCCTGGAAAATCACAGTAAGATCTTCACTTCTTAAGAATCGTTTGCTCCAGTCAAATATTTTTCCAGGTTCATTAAGTCTCACAGTGGACATCTACTGGGCAAAACGAACATTAAAATACAGTTCGTCTGTTAGTGCTAGTGTGACCCTAATCACTTACTGACCTCTTCTCTGTGGGAATATTTATTTTATGTACAGACCCCTTTATCCAGAACGGTTTGTGTTGCAGTTGAGAGATTCTGTACATGTTCTCAACCCTGGGAATCGACGCCATGCTGAACTCTCTGAATTTAGCTTGTTTCACAAACTGAAGGACGACGTCGTCGAGCTGAACTGATGCTAGAAGGGTCCTGTGGAGCTGATTGTGTGTCCGGTTCTCTGTGTTCAGGTCAGTACTGGCGCTGTGTCCAGCGGGTCGTGTCCGGCGCAGGTTTGTCTCTGCTGGAAGCTCAGAGAGGCGACTCTGAGGAGAGCGAGACGGTGACCGCAATGGCCTCTTTATCTGTCGCAGCATTGGAGAAAAGGTGCATCTGCTTTCCCTTCTTTCTATGCTCATGTTTCCTCTGGTTCTGTTGTGTGACCGGCTTTGCTGTGTTTCTGCTCAGGACGGAGGATGAGCCCATGGAAGAGGAGCCGCCGATGTAGGGACGAGAGTTTTCCCAGAGCTCTGAGCTCTTCTGGGACTCTGCATCTGTTTGACTTGGTCTCGTCTGACGGAGATCCTCGCTGAGCAGAGAGAGACGTCAGGGTGAAGGCTAACTCACCATGTTAGCGCTGTAGCCCGCTAGCACTGTGGCCCCAATGCAACACACTCGAGCTGAAGTCACTTGAGACGTTTGTTTTTGGAGATTTCTCTCCCATTGGCTCAATGTGCACACACCTCGTTGCAGACGTCAGCCAGGAGGTCGTTCTGACAGAGGGATGGATGGAACGCCGGGGTCAAGCAAATCCTCCATTGGCTCCAGGAGCCCTGTTTAGTACTTACACCTTCAGCACTGCAGCGTTCGGCTCGCCAGTGCCACTTTACAGACGTTTCTCAGAGAGGGAGTGCCTTGAAGACCATCTGAACTATGTATGAATTCTGAGGAATTTGCCTTAATTCAGGAATGTCCCATAATTCCAGTGGGTCGACCGATTAGGAAGAGTTTACTTGGACAGCATCTGCGCTTTAGTCCTAAACGCACATTGTCTAGCGCTGACTGACTTTTCTTTGGATTGTTTTTTTGCAGAAACTGTCTGCAGCTCCAGTGAAGCGTAACAGTGGCTCCACATCACAGCAGCTGAAGGCAGGACTCGGATACAGAGTGGGTTATTGACTGGCATGTGCTTTACAGGACAAAACTACACCCGGACTGAACCAGAGACCAGAAGGTATGACCAAAGCATGAGTTTGCATCTTGTGTTGTACCTTCCTCTAACCACAGCGTTTGACACTAATTACAAGACCACGGCGGATGTGAACGGGTTGGCCTTTGGGTGGGGAACAGAACCAGACAAGAGACGACAGTGAACCAAATCAGCTCGGGTTCTTCTTAAGCCTAACTTTGTAAAAAGGAAGTTACAACTTGCAAATGTTGGAGACCCCTAAGCATGAAGTGGGATCAGTACCTATAAGATCAATACCAATATGCATGTGAAATCTTCATTTTATTTTCCTTCGCTAACGAACCTAGAGCCTCATCTCCCAACACAACAGCTTCACCTCTAAAAGAAGAGTTAGTTTCTTACTTGGCAACTCTTGACAACTGTTAAAATGCTCAGACTTTAGTTGTTCCTGATTATTTTTGAGGTTTTAGTAATTAACTAGTCCATTCCTGTTTTGTTCAGTTTTACTTCATTCCTTGAGCTGAAATTCCAGATATTTGCACGTTTCGCTTGGCTGCTTATTTCTATTATTAACTGTGCTAATGGTTTGAGTTCCATTATTTGCGTTACATTTGGTACCTTGTACTTTAAACGAGTGCTTGATGATGTTCTTGGGTTTTCAACCATTCAATCATGATGACTGATTGTGTACTTCCATGTTTTGTTCATATTAGATTTGTGTATGAAAGGAAACCTCATTTTTTTGTGACAGTTTAGGAGTATATAACTATCAGTTCTGTCAGGAATTAACCTGCTAAACACACTTGATTGATGCTCAGTGATGTTCAGTTTTATAAAATGTTTTTGGAGAACGTGCTACATGCTGATATTAGAGAGAAACCGTATGTCTATGACAGTGATAAAAATAAAAAAAAATGAACATTACTCCAAAGCATTTTAAAGCATTTTCAAGATGTTTCTCTGTGCATAAAACAAACAAACAAACAGATCTTTAGTACGCATGGTTCGCATGATAATTTATCCACACACTTCACTAAATACTAAAACTTTGTCAGTTTTGAATAAAGTTGTAGATTGAGAAACAAAGGGATTCATGGTTCATCACCTGCAACACAAACAGATGTTAACCTTCATTTACAAATTCAAATGAAAAACAGCTGGGACAATGTTCACAAATTGGGTTGCTTTAGCTGATTTTGTATAAAATTGATTTGTAATTTTATGTATATTTAATTATAATATAACATAATTATTTATTTGTCTATTGACTTCATTTATTTATTTTGTACTGTGCTTATTTAGAGGTCTTTGATTTACTGACTGAAATGCAGTCTGATTCATGAGCTCAGGTTTCTTCATTTTGAAGGATTCTTAGATCCTTGCTCTTGTTTGTGTTGATATACGAGTGTTGATTTATCAGACACCGGTGTTTAAACACTCCCCAGACGACACTGGTGCGGTGCAGGACAGAAATCCTGTTCTTCTGAGAACATGTAGAAGGGAACAGGGACTGGCCATCCTAACTTTTTTAAAGATGTGTTTTGATAAAACTTATGAAAGTTTGTTTGTGCAATAATCACTTGATTTTGTCAAATATGATTAAGAAGAGGTAATGAAGGATCCTCACGTGCAAGTTGTGTGTTGTTTTTTTTATTTGTATGTTTTTTTTTCTTATTTATAATAATTTATTCACATAATCTTTTTATAATAATTAGTCATTCATATGATTTCATTTATTATTATAATTATATATATTTTTTTATTGTGTATTCATTTATTATTTCTGTATAATTTTCCCTAGCTTATGCATTTTCATTGTTGTTCAGTCTCATTCTTGTGGGGTTTCATGAACTGTTGTTTCTGTATAGAGACAGATAAGAGGGAATGTTTATGGAAACCCAAGGTTTTGGGATGTTACTGTGAAGCAGTTTTGGTATAACAGTACGTGTTGAATTTGTGCTGGTCAGACAAAGTTTGAACATTGAGACACGCAAATAAGATTGTTCAATAAACTCTTTTTATGTTCATCACTTCTTCTCCTGCTTCTGCTCTTCTCTGGATTTTCTCTGCCAACTTCTTGACTGACAGAAGACTGTTAAACACTCGTTTTGGTTATAAACCTCTGTGCTCAGTAGTTGGTCTGTTACTGAACAAACTGATATTTTGTGACGGGATCTGACGTCCAGGGCTGAATTCTAAGATCGGGTACAATTTCGGTATCCCAATTTACTCAATCTATTCTGTGCATGACCTCATTAGTCTGGTTGAGGCTGTAATTTCACAGACTAAACCTGTGCCATTAAAATAAAGGTTTGACAGGCAACAGTGTAAGACTCGAAGAACCACAGATACTTTAATATTCTGAGATATGAACAGTGTTTTAAAATAAAGACATTTGTTTCAACATCTCACTGAGAGATGTAAGAAGAGTCCCTGCTCACCAATCCTTTCCATCCCCTTCCTCTCACCCATCTTCCTTCTCTCAGAAGGGTCAATAGAATTATATAGAGTTAGGTTAGGGTTCTACATGAATGCAAGTGATATTCACAGTCAAGTTTAGTATCATTTGAATTGTCTCTGGGCAACTCTATAATGGCCTCAATGTTACAAGAAGTAAACTGAAAGGTAAAACAGATCCTAAGAGTTTAGAGATAATTTGCTTACTGTAGAGATTGTTTAACTGAAGAGTTAAAGAGGATAACCAAATGTTTAGAGAATTTATCCTATAAATGATTAGCTATAATTGGCATTTTAACCTAAATTCAAGATAATAAAATGGAGTCAGATTAGAGTTTAACAAATTACTTTGCAGGAAACCTTCAGCCACCATTGGACATCTTGGTTGGGCCAGTTGGGTGAACCTCACACCAGGAATGTTGGAAAATTTAGACTCACAGCCTAATCATCCATTCCAATGAATTTAGGATCACAAACTTTACATCTCATTTCAGGGATGTGAAACACTGCTTCGAGCTGTCCCTGGCCTCCTCACTAGATCAGCTCACGCTTCCCAAACCATCCTGTCTGGTCTCCAGTGTGTCGAGGACTCATTCTCTCACCTGGGACCTCATTTAAAAATGTTGCACAAAAACCATCCTAACACTGATCTTACGATCATCTCTTAAATATGCGTATGGGTGATTCATGAAATGCATGTATGTACAGAAAATGCATGTATGAGTCTCTTTTCAGATGTAAAATCTATGAATCCGACTCTCACCGTTTTTCATGAGTTCATCAAACAACCGTGATAAGTCAGAATCATTCTTTAATCACGGTAAGTAATGGTTTCTTCTCCTGCTATTGCTGTTTGCACCGGTTGCCACATGTATAGTTTATCTCTCTCTGTCGGTGACAAGGGATTCAAGTGATAAATGCAGGGGAAAAGTTAGGCTGACAGAGAAGATTTCAGAAGGTTCTGGCAACAGAGCCCCTGCAGCAGGGCAACTGGGTGACAGTCAAGTCAAGTCACCTTTATATAGCGCTTTAAACAAAATACATTGCGTCAAAGCAACTGAACAACATTCATTAAGAAAACAGTCAATAATGCAAAATGACAGTTAAAGGCAGTAGGGCCAGAGGTCCTTTCTAGGTGCTGATCCTCCCTCTGGACTGGATACAGACCTCGGAATAAGAGAAATACTAATATTAGGGTACTAAGAAAAGGATCTGCCGCCCGCAGTTGATTTTGATATTCTAGGTATTATCAAATTGCCTGAGTTTTGAGAACGTAGCTGATGCAGAGGAGTATAATGTAAAAGGAGCTCATTCAAATACTGAGGTGCTAAACCGTTCAGGGCTTTATAAGTAATAAGCAATATTTTAAAATCTATACGATGTTTGATAGGGAGCCAGTGCAGTGTGGACAGGACCGGGCTAATATGGTCATACTTCCTGGTTCTAGTAAGAACTCTTGCTGCTGCATTTTGGACTAGCTGTAGTTTGTTTACTAAGCGTGCAGAACAACCACCCAATAAAGCATTACAATAATCTAACCTTGAGGTCATAAATGCATGGATTAACATTTCTGCATTTGACATTGAGAGCATAGGCCGTAATTTAGATATATTTTTGAGATGGAAAAATGCAGTTTTACAAATGCTAGAAACGTGGCTTTCTAAGGAAAGATTGCGATCAAGTAGCACACCTAGGTTCCTAACTGATGACGAAGAATTGACAGAGCAGCCATCAAGTCTTAGACAGTGTTCTAGGTTATTACACGCAGAGTGTTTAGGTCCTACAATTAACACCTCTGTTTTTTCTGAATTTAGCAGTAAGAAATGACTCGTCATCCAGTTTTTTATATTGACTATGCATTCCATTAGTTTTTCAAATTGGTGTGTTTCACCGGGCTGCGAGGAAATATAGAGCTGCGTATCATCAGCATAACAGTGAAAGCTAACACCATGTTTCCTGATGATATCTCCCAAGGGTAACATATAAACCGTGAAGAGTAGCGGTCCTAGTACTGAGCCTTGAGGTACTCCATACTGCACTTGTGATCGCTATGATACCTCTTCATTCACTGCTACGAACTGATGGCGGTCAAATAAGTATGATTTAACCCATTCTAATGCACTTCCATTAATGCCAACAAAGTGTTCAAGTCTGTGCAATTGCAAAAGAATGCTGTGGTCAATTGTGTCAAACGCAGCACTAAGCTCCAATAAAACTAATAGGGAGATACACCCACGATCAGATGATAAGAGCAGATCATTTGTAACTCTAAGGAGAGCAGTCTCAGTACTATGATACGGTCTAAATCCTGACTGGAAATCCTCACAAATACCATTTTTCTCTAAGAAGGGATATAACTGTGACAGTGAGGCAGCATATCCGTGGGTCAAAACACTGCTCTTCTGCTGTTCCGATCAAAACATTAAACAGGTTCTCTCCACTCAGTTGTGAGAACCACTGAGTGGTCAGCCAGAGCGCCTGACATCTTGGCAAATTTAAAAGTGCTGTCTAATACTAAATGTTAATACAGTAAGATTGTTTTTCATGCTGGCGCAAATGATGTTTGACTTCATCAGTCGGAGATCACTAAAAATAATATTTAAGAGGTGTGTGAACTTGCAAGTATGATGTCGGACACTGTAATATGCTCTGTCTCCTCCAGTGCTTAATAGGGCTTGGGCGCCGCGTTGCATTCTGGGACGTGGCGGCTATGTTGATGGCCACGCGAATGTAAACATACAGCAAATCGAACGAGAAGAAGCAGTGTTGTGAGAAAGCAAAAATATGTTAAAATCATGAAAAGGTTGTGGGATTTACAGGGATACGCTAAATAGGGATGCCAGGGACCGTTGTTGTGCCCAATTTTGACCCCCTGCCAAATTATTACCCCCCTCGTTCATATCACTACCTGATTGCCTAATCCTAACCCCACCCCTAATCCTAACCCCTCCCCCAAAACCTACTCCTAAACCCTACCAATTTGGCAGGGGGTCAGAATTGGGCACAATACGGGTGTGGTTTCATCTGGTCAGAGGAGAACTGACCCCAACTGAGCCTGGTTTCTCTCAAAGTTTTATTCTCCATTCTGTCACCGATGGAGTTTCGGTTCCTTGCCGCTGTCGCCTCTGGCTTGCTTAGTTGGGGTCACTTCATTTACAGCAATATCATTGACTTGATTGCAAATGATTGCAAAGGTACTATTTAAACTGAACTCAGATGAATGATGACATCATTCAATTAATTGATGAACTGCCTTTTTGGATTAGTGACACTATTTTCCTATCTAATGCTGTTCAGTTGCTTTGCCACAATCTTTTTTGTTAAAAGCGCTATATAAATAAAGGTGACTTGACTTGACTTTGAGCAGAAGTTATATAACACATCTAGAAGTCTAATTTAACACCTTTTGTTCACATTTCATGTTTCATAAAACTGATCAAAATGTCTGAGTTATGTATTTTTAAATATAAAACAGTTTTGCTGACTTTCTCTGTTTATGCTCTAAATGGAGGGCCAGAAAGCCACTGACATAAAATATACCTGTTAGGAATTTGTTTTGTTCAGAGATGAATTATGCTAACCTTACCTTAATTCCAGATCAAACGAACAGAATTATGTGCATGTTTTATGTGCCGTGAAATGTACTGAAACCTAATGAAGTCATCTGAATGCTGGACACTGATTCTCAAAAACTGAGTAGCATATGAGAGCTGACCGCATTGTAAAAACTTCACAGGTCAAAATATAATTATTTTTAAATCTTAAAAAAGAATATAAGAAAAAAAAGGATAATTTAAAATAGAATTTGTGTTTATAATGATAGTAAATACAGTCGATTTAACCTTATATTTTAAAAATTCACAATAATTTTCCAACATGTATAGGCAAATATAATAAACTCGCATTTCAGGTCGAATGTGTGATTTGTGTTTGCATAAATACCGCCATCTACTGCCACGTGCTGTAAAATTACAGAGAGGTTGTGGCCGGAAGTCCCGCCTTTGAACAGTTTTCAGTGGAGAAAAAGCAATGGGCGCGATTGGCTGACGCGCTGTCCGTCACGTGTTCTCCACGTCATACGTCAACACGCGCTGCCTGGGCGAGCACGTGAAATATACGAACATATTAAAGCGCGTTAGAGTAACGTTATTATCCAGCAAACAGTGAATCTGACGAAACTTTGTCATAGAGCAGTGACTTCGTTCAAAACTGTATCGCGAATAAAGGACCAGAAGCGCCATTCAGCAGCGGTCTAGCGGAAAGAGCTCGTGGTAAAACTTCATAAATATATTGATGATGGATAATCCTGAAGAAGATTCACTGAACCTGCACGAAGATGAAGAAATCATCGAGGTTATTGATCTCAGTGACACAGAACAGACCGCAGGTGTGTGTTTATCACTGAATGTTTACCTGGTGCCTCAGATTTGGTGTGTGTGTGTGTGTGTGTGTGTGTGTGTGTGTGTGTGTGTGTGTGTGTGTGTGTGAGAGAGAGAGAGAGAGAGAGAGAGAGATAGAGTGAGTGAGTGAGTGAGTGAGTGAGTGTGTGTGTGTGTGTGTTTGTACAGGGCAGGATTTAGGGGGCCGGGGGCACCCGGGGCCTGTTTCACAAAGGAGGTTTAGTGAAAACTCTGAGTATGTTAACCCTGAGATGAGGGAAACTCTAGGTTTTCTGTTTCAGAATGGGAGGTTTGTCAAACCCAAGAAAGCAGGGTAAGTCAAGCCCGTTTCTGAAAGAGAGCTAACTTATACTCCGAGTCAGTTACCATGGTAACTTACTCTCTGAACCTAACCTGGTCAGGAGCAGCTTTTCTTCGGTAAACCTAGAGTTTCTTTCGGTCTCCTCCCCCTTTTTAAACACTTCATTGATGCACACTTGAAAAATGCTCTTCTTACTAAGTGTTTTTATTTTCATCATCATCTTTTTCCCCAAGTACAAATATAAAATAAATATTGATTTTCTATATAAGAAAATTATATAAGATACTTAGTCTTGTTTCCTGGGGGGATCTAAATTAAGTGCATTTTACTTAAAGGGTTAATTCGCCCAAAAATGAAAATTGTGTCATTAATAACTCACCCTTATGCTGTTCCAAACATCTAAGGCCTCCTTTTATCTTCAGGACACAGTTTAAGATATTTTAGATTTAGTCAGAGAGCTCTCAGTCCCTCCATTGAAGCTGTGTGTATGGTCTACTGTCCATGTCCAGAAAGGTAAGAAAAACATCATCAAAGTAGTCCATGTGACATCAGAGGGTCCGTTAGAATATTTTGAAGCATTGAAAATACATTTTGGTCCAAAAATAGCAAAAACTACAACTTTATTCAGCATTGTCTTCTCTTCCGTGTCTGTGTGAGAGAGAGTTCAAATCAAAGCAGTTTGTGATATCCGGTTCACGAACGAATCATTCAGTTCACCAAATCGAACTGAATCGTTTTAAACGGTTCGCATCTCTAATACGCATTAATCCACAAATGAATTAAGCTGTTAACTTGTTTAATGTGGCTGACACTCCCTCTGAGTTCAAACAAACCAATATCCCGGAGTAATTCATTTACTCAAACAGTACACTGACTGAACTGCTTCCAGCTGCTTCGATTTGAAGTCTCTCTCACAACAGACACGGAAGAGAAGACAATGCTGAATAAAGTCATCGTTTTTACTATTTTTGGACCAAAATGTATTTTCAATGCTTCAGAATATTCTATCTGACCCTCTGATGTCACGTGGACTACTTTGATGATGTTTTTCTTACCTTTCTGGACATGGACAGTAGACCGTACACACAGCTTCAATGGAGGGACTGAGAGCTCTCGGACTAAATCTAAAATATCTTAAACTGTGTCCTGAAGATAAAAGGAGGTCTTACATGTTTGGAACAGCATAAGGGTGAGTTATTAATGACACAATTTTCATTTTTGGGTGAATTAACCCTTTAAGTAAAATTATATGCCAGTGTGGTCATAAAAATAATCTTAATGCAAATGAAAAACAAGATTATTCTGAGTGTCTATTACTAAGAGCAAATCTACTGTAGCTCCGCCCTCCATCGACACATCAGGTTAGATATGACACATGTGAGTAACAGCTTCAGTGGTGTAGACAGTAATGTTTAGTGCTCGGAAAACTAGCTTGTAACACGATTGATTGTTAGAGTCTGGATTTTGCTGAGCTTGCTCTTCTCACTTTTCCCATCACATGTCACATTAGAATTTATTTTCAATAAAAATGAACAAAATGTTCTAAAAGTGGAAGTAAAGTGCCTAACGAGTGTTTAATAAGGATGCAACTATTTATAATTGTAATAAATATCATCTTTTACAATCTGTTATTATTGCATCCTATTAATGTAACAATACTGAGGTGCAAATGTTTCTGCCAGTATAAAGTATAACTAGCATCTAATTATTATTCACACTTAGCCTGCTGCAAAGAACTCCTACTTTTACATGGTACATAGAATATATCACGATTTTCACTGCACATTTTTTCTTTAAATAGCATCTAGAGCTACTTTCACTTAGCTGTAAATAGGATATATCGCTAAGAAAGTATGTTAATTATACTTAGTGTAAATGCCACTGCCGTATTTTTCTTACTCTATTGGCAGATCATTTGTAAAATAAGAAAAATGCACTTAAAATATTACTATTAATATTATTATTTTATATATATTTTTTGCCCATGAGATACCATAAAATGATTAGCTATAAGTTCATTGATCTAACGTTCTGCCAGTTTTCACCTGTGATATTATAACACTGAGAAGAATTACATTTGTATTGAGTCTGAAGTATGCAGATGGCTTTTTGGCGGGAGCTGTTGCCATGGTGAATCGTAATATCGGCAGTCCATTGATAATGGCTTTTTATAGTTGTGGTGCACTCGCTTAACTCGGAGTCAGTCAATTTAGAGTTGATTAAACCAACTCATTTCAGCTGTTCTGTAACCAAAAACTCAGAGTTTCCCATCTCAGGGTAAGTCAAGTCAGAGTTCAAGTTTAAACTCAGAGTTGGTGGAACATCCTCAGTGAAACTTGAGTTTATGTTTGGGCCCTATACAAACACTGCAAATGCCCTCAAATAGAACATCATTATGGAGTAGGGCTGGGCGATATATTTAACGATATGATCATGCGCATCCAGTCAGTAAATCTGGTTCAGTGATTACCACTAAATCTCCATCACTTGCTTATTTTGAATTTAATAGACAGAGCCGTAGATCACTGACAAGCTACACAGTATCACATTCATGATCAAAGGCGATTCATCTGGGATAATGAACGTGATATTGCGTAGCTTGTGAGCGAGAGAGAAACACTGTTAAGACTACATTTCTTTACGAAGAATAAAAATAATAAATATTCTATTTTACATGTAAAAAAAAAAATGTGGTCATTTGGTGGATGAGATGGACAATAAAAATAGAAAGATAGTAAAGCCGTGCACGTGTTTGTTCAGAGGATCTGGCGGAGGAGCTGGAGGATGTAGATCTGGCGGAGGCTGGGAATGTGGATGATGACGGATGGGAGACGGAGGATGAGATGGAGTCTGAGCAGGACGACAGTGAACTGACCTTCTCCAAACACACGGGTGACTCTCCACACACACCTCAGCGTCTGAGAAACGCTCCTCCGTCATGAGATCTTACTGGATGCTGTTTTTGATTCGCAGGTTCTGTCTTTTGTGTCAGTTTGGACCCCGTGAGCAACAGTCTGGCTGTCACCGGCGGAGAGGACGACAGGGCCTTCGTGTGGAGCGTGTCTGATGGAGACGTGCTGTTTGAATGCACAGGTCTGGAGAAGACTTTCATCGTTTATATGCTCTGTGTCCATCAGCACAAACCTGGTTCTGTCTGATTCACGGCAGGTCACAAGGATTCGGTCACATGTGCTGCGTTCAGCTCCGACTCCAAGCTGGTGGTGTCTGGTGATATGAGCGGTCTCATTAAGGTCTGGAACGTGGAGAACAAGGAGGAGATCTGGTCTTTTGAGGTTGGAGACCTGGAAGTAAGTTAGAAGCACATCGCCGGTGCTCTGCTTGCGTTGCTGGTGTTTGTGGAGAGTATTTGAAGCGTGTGTGTTGCGCTGCAGTGGTTGGAGTGGCATCCCTGTGCTCCGGTGCTGCTGGCCGGAACAGCTGATGGGAACGTCTGGATGTGGAAGATCCCGAGCGGAGAGTGCAAGACATTTCAAGGGCCCAACTGCCAGGCGACTAGTGGGAAGATCCTTCCTGACGGTGAGAGCTGAGGCTGTCCAAAGACTCTGAGTTACTAACTGACTGTTGTTCTGTCTTCTAAGTGTCTGTCTGTCTTACAGGAAAGAGAGCAATTGTGGGCTACGAGGACGGAAGTTTACGTCTGTGGGACTTAAAACAAGGCAATGCCGTTTATGTCATCAAAGGTAATTCATCCTTCACACACTGTCCTCCGAGGGTCACTGGTGCCGTTACAGGCGGGTAGTTCACATGAAAATGAAAGTTATGCCGTTATTTACTCACATTAATGTTGTCTCAAACCTGTGCAGCACAAAGGGTTAAGGTTGTTTTGTTGTTTTCTCCCTTAGTGTTTGCTTTAAGACACTGGAGTCCAATGTAGTTTTCTATCCTGTGGACAAAAGCAGTCTTTAAAATAATCTCTTTTTGTGTTATATAGGCTCTTACTGTCAGTAAGGTGTCCAGCTGTTTGAGATGTTTTGACCACAGTAGTCACAGTTATGAATGGAGCTGCTTTCACACAATCTCTATTGTATAAAGCTCTATATAAATTAACTTGATTATACAAGTAGATGTGATTAACTGGTAGAAATTAGTTGACTGGTAAAATTTTAAAAGATAATTTCTATTGTGGTTACGCTCACGTGATGTTGTAATGCTGTACCATCACAAAAGTTTATCATTTGCAATAATTTTCCATTCAAGCACAATAAACAGTGAAAAAGATCTCAGATTGGTGCTCCGTCTAATCGCACACACTAAAGCGAACTCAAATAAAGTAGAGCTGAAACAACTCATCGATTTAATCAATTAAAATTGATTATTTAAATAGTTGTCAACTAATTTAGTCATAGATTAGTTCCTAAATAACTTTTATTTGCCGTAATTGGCTCATTTCGTGCATATTTTAACTCTGCGATGACAAAAGTGTGGCAGTAATGAGCCACCAGAGGTTGTACTCAGCCAGTACAGCAGGAGAAGTAGCGAGTAGCCAATAGCTGGCCTCGTTTTATGTCACGTGTTTCCCGAACAGCTCTCTGCAGTATTCAGCGGGATGGAGACGGACGGCAGTGGAGTAAGCTCGAGAAAGAAAAAGAAAAAAACGGAAGATAAAACTAATTGAATGAAGTAATCTAAAATGTGGGAGTACTTTGAGCCTTCAAAAAAAAAAAGTAACCTGTAAACTTTGCACTACTAAACTGACTTTTATATGTTCAGATTCTCCAGTACGATGTTGTTTGCAAATGATTAGATGTTTAATCGTAAAAGCTGATAACATTGCTTTTTAACAGTTAACATTTAAAGCTTTACAAACATGTTCTGTGATCATTTTGTCGTTTTACCAGTTCATAATTCAGTCTTACAGCCTAATAATGACTGAATGAGATATGTAAATGTTTAAATGTATTTTAAAATACACTTTTTTTTTTTTTTTTTTTTTTTTAAGTATTCACTGCTCTTTTTCACACAGCGTGTTTTTTGTGTGTCCAATTCTTTTTTTATATTTTTTCAATACTTTTTTTCTGATGGATTTTACTTTAAAATGTGAGTTCCATTCAGGTTTCATGCCATTGGCACTTTATTCGAAGGATTGTTTATAATTTCACAGCATAAGCTATAAAGCTGTTTCCCAGGTAACGTTATAAGTTGTGTGTTTACAGGAAAAAAAATGCAATGTACTGCAAATTTATTCTGTTTTATTCTTATTCTTAGTGAAAATAGGTTCTGAAAGATTCCTTAATAAGCTTTGTTCGGGATGTTAAACTACTTTAGAAACCCTGAGGACTGCCATGGTGAAAACATTATTTGAAATCTCCTTCTGAAATATGCTAGAGTATGGGTCAGTGTTTTGATTGCAGAAGAGTTCGACAAAGGATTACTATCACAAAATAAAACACAACTCCAGGTATGTTTTTGATGAGGATATGACAATGCAAAATGGTTAAAATCTCTTAAAAAGTCTGTTGGTCAAAATGCTCTTCTTGGTTAGCGTTCATGTAAATGCAGTTGATTATGTTTTAGTTTTTTTATAGTCTCAAAAAGTGGAGATGCAAATTATTGTCAATCATATGATTTTTGACATATTGTCCAGTCTAGGGCTGCATGATAAACTGCATGCGATATTTAATGTGCATTTTGTCAGTAAATCCGGATCTGTAGTCAGCGGTAAAGCTCCATCACGTGTGTGCTTTCACATAGAGCAGCATTTACTACACAGAGCCGTTGTTCACTGTCAAGCTGCACAAAACCACGATCGTATTTTACGGATGTTTCTGCAGTGAATGATGGCTCTGTGTAGTTAATGCGGTAGGGGCTGGTCCGAATACCATTATTTGAGCTTCGAAGCTTCGGTAGTAATCAACACTGAATATTCAAAGTTTAGGAGTGCATTGAAATGTGCGTTATGATGAACTGAATCATGACGTTTGCTCGTGGGCGATTCATATTCAGAGGCTAATGAGAAACGTTTCGCGGTGATGCCATGTGATTTATCGTCCAGTCCTAATGACAATGATATTAACGTGGGACTCGCAGGTTTTTGTGGTTTGCAGAAAGCTGCTCGTGCTGCTCTTTACTCAAAGCTGTGTTTGGTTGGGTTGAGTGTTTGACCTCTATATGAAAGCACAGTATGTGAGATAATGGACACAATCACACAGGGAGAGAAAAAAAACTTATTTGGGTTGTCATCAGAAAGGTTCAGTGCTACAGAAGAGATTGTGTCTGTGTTTTCTCAGGTCATGATGGTCATCAGGGAGCGCTGACCTCTATAGCGTGTAATAAAGAGGGATCGCTGGCTCTGACCGGGTCAGTGGATGGTCAGGCTAAACTCTTCAACACATCCACAGGAAAGGTGAGGAGAGTTATGTCTGTGCCACTATCAGTGTTTTTACCTGTGATGCTATTTCTGTGTGTTATTTAATAGATCAGGGAAGCGTGAGACTGTTGGACGCAGAAGTGTTTCAGCAGAAAGTTTCTCTGACCGCTGTGTAATAAAAACACTAGGATGAGTGTTCTCCACTTTTCTTAATGTAGTTAATACATTTTATGCTATACTTGAAATGCTTTGTTACATTTCCACCCAACACATTAGCAATTAAAGAGTTAAATGTTCACACGATGACTTGTCAGATGTGTATATTTTATTTATTATGATTGAGATCTGGATGTTTCCAGCAGAACTGTGACAAGTGTCCAGTTACAGTTTAGTGTTAATTAAGCACTGGACGTCAATGTGATTTGATGTAGATCATCACTCACACACCACCATAAAGCTTCATTTGGGATGATTGAAATGTGATTTTTATTTTTTTGTTCTTTAGTTGTTATGCTCATTTTCCAATGAAAACAATGAAGCAAAGGACTCTATGCAGGAGCAGGATTCCAACTCTGTTGAATCTGTGGGATTTTGTAATGTGTAAGTAAAGTAAATAGTCTATTAATGTTTCATATATATATATAGATATATATATAGATATATATATATATATATATATATATATATATATATATAGATATATATAAACAATCTATCAAAACAAATAATTTTCATCAAGGCATTAGTAAGGAGCATTTTGATAAGCTGCTGGTCAGATTTCTTTCACTAACCTAACTGATGACACACAGTCACCGCCAATGCTGCTCAGACATTTAAATATATAAATATATGTATTCGTATTGTATAAAGTGCTATATAAATCAAGGTGATTTGACTTTCAGGTTACCCCTAGTTGCTGTTGCATATTTGGACGGCACCCTGGCCATTTATGATGTTATTTCACAGAGCCTCAGACATCGGTGTAAACATGAGGTAAAAACTGAGAGTCCATAAATACAGCACCACGTCTTCTCTCATATCATCTGTGTGTTGTTGAAGGGCTTGACGTGTGTGTGTGTGTGTGTGTTTCAGGTGGGTGTAGTGCACCTGCAGTGGGAGGAGGCGTCAGCGGTCATCTCCACCTGTAATCTGGCTGGTGTGGTCACTCTGTGGGACGCCAGATCAGGAGTCATGATGTCAGAGTACCGCGGACACTCGGCTGAGATCCTCGACTTTGTGCTGAACAGGTTAGTCTGTTAAACCGAGAGTTCTGTAGGTTAATGTTCGATACATTAACAGCTTTATACTCCCTGTGTCTGTGTTCACAGAGACGCGTCAGTCGCCGTCACCGCTGGAGGAGACCATAAAGCCAAAGTGTTCTGCCTGCAGAGACCCGACCGGTAGAGCCACGTTTTCATCTGGAACCCATTAGACTTCAGCAACTGCAGTACCTCCCCACACACACAGTTACCTGTAACCTGCAGCTTTTTAAAGTTTAGACAGAGCTGTGCAGTTCTGTCTTTGTCATTCTTGTCATGACTGTGTAAGTCTGAAAGAGCGATTTCTTCTTGTCTTTTGCTTAGGCGATATACAGCTGTAATTGGGCTGTCACATACATTTATATTGCCAAATTATGTGGGTTTTATCTGTTCTGTTAATGTTTAGTAAGACAAGTCTCAGTGCTTCATGATACAGTTACATTCTTGAGAAATGTTTGTCAGACGTTGAGATCTGTTGCAGAGCTGTGATGATGAAAAAACAACAACAAGAAAACGACCTTCTACAAACTCTGAAGCGCGTGTTTCTATAGACTGTATGGTGAAGCACTGAGATTTGTCCTCACAGATATGACTGAAATAATTAAACTTATTAATCTGAATGGAATGTCTACACTCAGTTGGACATGCAGAGTATTTAACATTCAGGTCCAATAAGTTCTTGGTAAAACATGCACATTTAATCATCGGTTCAGGTTTCTAGACCATTCAACTGGATGCTCAGATTAAAGTTCTTCCCTTTTGCTAATGTTAAGTGTCCGATCACTGGTCAAGGAACAGCTTTTGTCTTTCTTCTCCGAGCAGTAGCTATGAATAATTAGCAGTGATGAATTCACAACTGCCTGTGCACGGTCTTGGCAACATTTCGGTGCTGAATTGATGGCCATACATTCTGTTGTGTTTAATCAGTGTCATGAGGGTTGTCAGCCTTAATTTTCTTCCTTTAACAAGTTACAACAATGTTTGAAATGTGATGTGTGAATAAACACAACAGTGATGTTAAACCAGATGAGAAGTTGAATGTTTTCCAGTGAATCCGCTCCAGGGGCGTGTCCTAATACTTGTGACCTTTGCACTTTTCACTTGAAGTCAGGGTCAGAAATTAATGGGGGCTTGGGGCAAAAATAGGCATGGGAAAAAAATCACATTTAATATAAAAGGGCAAAAAATGCTCCTGCACAAATAAACTAAATTAAAGATGTTTTAAAGTAAAATGTGAAAGGTGTCAATGGAAGCATGAGATAAGCTCAAGTTTCATCAGATTTATTTTCTATTTTGCAGTGTTGACCATTAAAACCAATCACACTATTTCTGATTAGCTTATAAATACAAAAAAAAAGAAAAAGAATTTGTCAACTGTTTTTTTTGAGTGTTTGCTTCAGTCCAATCGCTGACTGTGATCCTGGTTAAATTGGGCTTGAAGAACACAAGTGGATGCAGAACTTTTGTTTATTTGATGTGGAAATAGAGTATAGTAAAATTGAAGTAAAGTTTAAACCGTTTTGTTTAAAAGTTTACATTTTTAGTTCCTATAAAACTACAGTTTTTCTTGATATTGCATGAATTAATAAAGGGATGCACATGAGCCCCAAATACGCACTAAAGCGCTTTTAGAGTAAGTGTGGATTAAGTGAGCACTGTTAAGGGCACTGAGCTTTGGCACTTA
>NC_068401.1:830958-844152 GCF_023724105.1 Carassius gibelio
AATGTCCAATACAGTTTTTAACCGTATATAATAGGGGAACTTACCGTTAACCATTAACAGGTTTTTACTGTAGTTTTATCATTAAACTCTTCATTTTTTTAGAGTGTAGTTTGTGCTTGTTGATGTTTAGGCCTTGTTTATTCTTTGTTTCCGCTTCAGATGTACTCTACATATTCCTCGTTTTTAGCAGAGGCAGTAGTGAAGTATTTTTAGACTTCCTTCAAACTGTCTGTAGTTTATCAGTTTTTCTTCTACTTCACAACATTCCAAAACATAATGTTGTACTTTTTACTGCTCTGCATTTTATATTAAATTTCATTTGAGACTTTATTACATTAGTAAGATGGATTAGTGCTGGGAAATGATTAATCGCATCCAAAAATCCAAAAACTATATATATATATATATATATATATATATATATATATATATATATAAGACACACAGATACAGTATATTTAAAAAAAATATTTACATGGAGTTGCATGTATATATTTATAGAATTTATCTTAAATATAATGTGTGTGCATTTATATATTCATAAAAACACACACATATAACATGTACACAAAAACATTTATTTTGGATGCGATTAATCACGATTAATCATTACCCAGGATTAATATGGATTGTGTAGACCGTAAATGCAAAATATGCCAACTGTTTTTAGTAATTCTTAATTAGATACTTCCTGAAGCATGCATTTGAAACTCCGGCTAACAGCAGACTTTAAATTATTTGGATATTTGGATTAGCAGATTCAGCTAAGTGCTCTGTTTTCAGATTAGGAGACTATATATACACCCTATCTAGTGCGATTCAGCGTGTGTGATCCCAGCTGAACTACAAGAATTGAATCATTAAGTTCAGAGTAAGACTGAAGTTCTTTACAAGCAATTTAACCCTGGCCTTTTCTTGCTGACATTCAACCATTTAGGGTCTATGATTATGCATTACATTTAATCTACAAGAACCGTAGTGTGTGTGTGTGTGTGTGTGTGTGTGTGTGTGTGTGTTTCACAGTTTGAGCTGAGCACACTGCATGCTTATTCAGAGTCTTAGAGCCTAAAATCTCATTAGTGTTAATAGGATACACAGAGACACAGTCCTCTCGACTGAGACACACACTGAGAGTCTCTAGAAAACTCTCTCAAGTGAAACGATGTTCTGTGTTAGGCTGGTTCTCCAGTCCTCCGGTGATCCGTGAAGGATCTTTGGGTTCTTCTGAGTGTTTAATGCACATGAGGAGTTTGTCAGGCTGAAGGTTGTTGGTGTTCAGGAGACTGACTTTCAACATTGAAATATTCAGAGTAATGTTTGCGGTTTCAATGCTAGGCTAACGAAAAGCTCACAAATCAACTTAAAGACACAGATTCCATTTCCAGCATTATATGAAAATTCAGTGAGTTTCTCCAGTCATCATAGATTTGTCCTTCATTCCTCTCCTGCAATCTTTCTTTTCCTAACTTGGTTTGTCTTTTCTTTCTTTCTTTTTTCTATGTATGTGTCATTATTGATCCATTTTCATTACAGTGTAATCAGACAGATGATGTGTGTAAATGAGGAGTGTGTGTGTGTGTGTCTCTGTGTGTCTCTGTGTGTGTGTGTGAGTGTGCGTGTGTGTGTGTGTGTATGTGTGTGTGTGTGCGTGTGTGTGTGAGGGTGGTGCCCAGCTCTGGCTGCTGGTAGTCTTTAACTCTCTCTCGATTGGTTGGTTTCATAAGCAGTTTATTAAAGGTGCTTTTAAACAGAGCAGCGTCCGCCGCTCACCGGTGAACACACACCGATCAGTCTGACCGCAGGATGGAGCTCGCCGCAGGTCAGTGACACGTGTGTGTGTGTGTGTGTGTGTGTGTGTGTGTGAGAGAGAGAGAGACATGTGACCCATTGGAGGATCATCTAAACCTGCTTATGTCCAGAACACCTGTGACTGCGGTGCATTATGGGTAGTGAAGACAAGTATGGAAGCGATTAGAGACGTGTGTGTGTGTGTGTGTGTGTGTGTGGTTATGTAATCTTAAGTAACACACACACAAGGTTCCTCAGTGAGATGTGAGTTTATCTTTCCAGGTCAGATCAGGCCGAGTTAGGGTTTTTCCAGTCATAGACATTCATCTGCTGCTTCTGAATAAACCTGTTCACTGATGATGTTTGTGATGCAGTCAGTGTTGGGTCTGGATATGAAGTCTGTGTCTCTGGATGAATAATTGATGCGGTGTAAATTGAACGGCTCCTGGATATTGAATATCCACACGCCTGTATGTCACCCTCTTTTTCTCTTTTTTCATTTTTATTTTTTAATCATGAGTTTTTAATCCTCTCTTCCTCTGTTATTCTTGTCTCTTATACAGTGACACCCCAAAAGTATTCAGGTCATGCATTATAGATATATAAGTTCAAATCATTGATTGTAAATAAAGATGCACAAACTCGCTTTATAATCAGAATATTGGGCTTTGTTTGAAATGCTGAATCAGTACATGTAGATGAAGACCATCAGTATTGTGTGTGTTAGTTGTTACTGAGTGAATCATGTTGATAATTCAGTTATTATTTATCATTTTTATTTGATTATGACAAACTGCAAACACGTTCCAGTGACAGTAATTTCTTAATCTGTTTCAGGTGAACACAACAAATATATACAAATAAGAATTATTGATTGTGTTTAAAGTCAGTGATGATTTTGGTCAAGAGAATTCTTATAAGGTCATACAAATTTATTTTAATAAGTACTCTATGTGTGTGTGTGTGTGTGTGCAGGTATCAGGCCTCAGATGAGTGTGAACGGCCCGATGCATCCTCGTCCTCTGGTGGCTCTGCTGGACGGTCGGGACTGTACTGTGGAGATGCCCATCCTCAAAGATCTGGCCACCGTAGCCTTCTGTGACGCCCAGACCACACAGGAGATCCACGAGAAGGTGAACACACACACACGCACACACACACACACACACACACACACACACACACACACACACACACACACACACACACACTCACACACACACACACACACACACACATGTATTTGTCATTTTATATATATATTTTTTAAATGTCTATACATTTTACACGTTTTTATTTCATTTTTACTAATTTTGTTGTTTTTGTATATTTCAATGATTTCAGTTACCTTTAAAAAAAATCATTTTTCAAAGCAACATTTCACATTTACTTTGTTTATTTTAGATTTTTTTTTATTTTTATGTTTCATTTAAAGTTTTGGTTTTAGTTACAGAAAATAATGCTTCTTCAGACCAGCTTCCAAAAAATCATGATGATGGTGTGTGTATGTGTGTGTGTGTGTGTGTGTGTGTCTCAGGTGTTAAACGAGGCGATCGGTGCTCTGATGTATCACAGCATCACACTGACACGAGAAGATCTGGAGAAGTTCAAAGCGCTCAGGATCATCATCCGCATGGGCAGCGGATACGACAACATCGACATTAAAGCAGCCGGAGAGCTGGGTAATCAACATCAACACTGACTATCAACTACACAATCAAATCAAACAAACACAGTTATGCATATTGTATCATATTTGATTCTACGGTCTAAAGGTCAAACTTTGATCTCATCCATACCTTCTGTTTCTGACTGATAGTTTTTTATCCAGTAAAAGCTATTTTAGTGTAATTCAGCTTCAGCTGGAGCTTCTCGTGTCTTGGTTTATTTTTTTTATCTAATACTTTCCTTTATTTTATAAATTTTATTACAGCTTTACTTTTTATTGATCAAGGATGCATTAAATTGATCAAAAGTGTCATAAAGACATTCACAATGTTACAGTAGATTTCTATTTCAAATAAATGCTGTTCTTCTGAACTTTCTCTTTATCTGTGAATCCTTAAAATCAATCACGGTTTCCACAAAAATATTGTGCAGCACAACTGTTTTCAACATTGATAATAATCAGAAATGTTTCTTGAGCAGTAAATCAGTATATTATTCTGATTTCTGAAGATCATGTGACACTGAAGACTGGAGGAATGATGCTGAAAATACAGCTGTTTAACGAAGATTCACATAGAGAACAATTTATCTCTCAATCATCATTGGATTGCATTGCATTATATTTTTGGATTGTTGCAATCTTATTATATTATTAGAGATACAAAGTGGTGACTGATATTTATAAAACGTATTGTTCCGGTGCTTGATTCTGATTGGCTGAGCTGAGTTCAAAGCTGTTGTAAATGACTCTACAAAGTAACATTCACCTTTGTTTATGTTTGTGTGTTGCTCGGCAACCACTTTGTTGCAATCACAACTGTTTGTGAGGAGCTACATTGTTTGGTGGAAGAATACTGTTTTTATTAATATCTTTACACTTTATTTGCTCTGTTTTATTCTGTGAAACCTTACTAAGTATATGGAATAACAGTTTTATAACAGCAGTAAGCCTCGTGAAGCCGTGGTTTACAGTGAATTTATAACAGCTATTGTGGTTTTAGTCACTCTGCTTAACAACGCCCCTTAGCTGTTATAAATTCACTGTAAACCACAGCTTCTTTCTTTGTTCTATGATGTTTTGTCAGTGTTTCTGAGCAGCTGTGTGTGTGTGTGTGTGTGTTCAGGGATCGCGGTGTGTAACATCCCGTCGGCGGCGGTGGAGGAGACGGCCGACTCGACGCTGTGTCACGTGTTGAATCTGTACCGCAGGAACACGTGGCTGTACCAGGCTCTGCGGGAGGGCACACGTGTTCAGAGCGTGGAACAGATCCGGGAAGTGGCTTCAGGAGCCGCACGCATCCGCGGAGAAACACTCGGACTCATCGGCTTCGGTGAGAGACAAGGGTTGAGATCTTCCCTTCTGAAATCTGAACTATAGCAGAGACAGTTCAGGGTCTGGATTAACAAAACATTTGACATCTAAGATAGCAGTTAAAGAGTTTCCTCTTAAAACCTATTCACAAAGCTTCTGAGACAAACTCTTACTAAGGAATAGAGAGAAGGGTGAAGCTCAGAGAAAGGGGGCGGGGCTGAGCTAATTGCTATGGAGATGTCATCAAGCTTATTAACTATGCACACAGTGATTGGCTGATAGTCTCTCTCAAGGATTTATTCATAGAAATACTGTAAAGTGCGATATTATGTTGCCATATTCAAATAAAGTTTTTTTTTGCCACATTCAAATAAATATTTCAAATCCAGACTAAGTGTCACTAATAAAAAAAAGTATATATTGTCAGCTTCTTCTTACATGTGTGCTTTTTGTTAACAATTAGTGGATATGCATATGAACGGCATTTTAATTACCAGAGTAGAATAATCATGAATGATAGAAAGAAAACCAAAGTGGACACAAGCACAACTGTTACAAGGAAAATAATAATAAATATAAAAATATTATGTATTATTAAAAATTATTAAAATTTATTTATTTATTTTATTTGGAATTTATGAATAAAGGTTAGTATGAAAGTTATTTGTGATTCACAATTTGTTGGTGGAAACGTTCATATAATTAGAAAATGCATATAATTTTTTAACTATTACTGTAGTGATGAATATTTAAATTCTATAATTATGAAATAATTATATATGTATAATCCAGTATGGATTCTGAGGTCTCTATACTTTTATCAATAACTTTCATACAAAACATAAATAATAATTAATTTATTAAATTATATAAATACAAATAGTATTTCTATATAGTATTAATAAAAAAATAATGTAATTATTGATATAGTTTTTGAATAAACCTGGTAAATATATATATATAGACTTCTCACACATCTCTCTTACAGTCAGTAAGATTTTTTCCCCATTAAAGGATCAATCGTGTGTGTGTGTGTTTGTGTGTATGTGTGTGTGTGTGTGTGTGTGTGTGTGTGTGTGTGTGTGTGTGTGTGTGTGTGTGTGTGTGGCAGGTCGTTCGGGGCAGGCCGTCGCCGTCAGGGCTAAAGTGTTTGGCTTTAATGTGATCTTCTACGACCCGTACCTGCAGGACGGTCTGGAGCGCTCGCTCGGTGTTCAGCGTGTTTACACTCTGCAGGATCTGCTCTATCAGAGCGACTGCGTCTCGCTGCACTGCAACCTGAACGAACACAACCATCACCTCATCAACGACTTCACCATCAAACAGGTCTTTATCAGCTGCTCACGCTGCACTGCCTCAGTTTGTGTAGTTAGGTACACTGGCGCTCAAAGGTTGTAATCAAGATTTGTAATGTTTTGAAGTATCTTCTGTTTACAGAGGCTGCATTTATTTGATCCAAAATACTGTAAAAAATGTGAAATATTATTACAATATTAAATATCTGTTTTCTATGTGAATCTGTGTTAAAGTGTAATGTATTTCTGTGATGCACCGCTGTATTTTCAGCATCATTCCTCCAGTCTTCAGTGTCACATGATCTTCAGAAATCAGAATAATATGATGATTTACTGCTCTTCAGTCTTTGGTGAGCAGAAGATACTTTAAAACATTACAAATCTTAAAGGGAAAGTTCATCCAGAAATGAAAATTGTGTTATTAATTACTCACCCTCATGTCGTTCCAAACCTATAAGACCTTTGTTCATCTTCAGAAAACAGTAAGATATTTCTGATGAAATCCGAGAGCTCTCTGACCCTCCATAGACAGCAAGGATATTACCACGATCAATGCATGGAAACGCAGCAAGCACATCAGGAAAATAGTAATGAGCGCTGTTTACTTGTGATGGTAACTTGGGGAGAAAAATTACTTAATAAATTATTTAATTATTGTTTTCTTTACTGAACAAAAAGTATTCTCGTAGTTTTGTAAAATTGTGGTTAAACCTGTGATGTCACATGGACTATTTTACTGATGTCCTTACTATGTTTGTGGACCTGGGAACATTTCAGTTGAGTAGCTGTCTAAGGAGGGTCAGAGAGCTCTCAGATTTCATCAGAAATATCTTAATCTGTGTTCTGAAGATGGACGAAGGTCTTACAGGCTTGGAACGACATGGGGGTGAGTGTTTTCATTTTTGGGTGAAACATCCCTTCAATTATTCTGAACTTTTGACCTCCAGTTTACATAATCTGCCAGCAGAATGAACTGATTGTAAAGAGTGAATCTGGCCATCTCTGCGATTCTGCCTCATTGTGTGTTTGTGTGTGTGCGTATGTGCGTGCGTGCGTGTATGTGTGTGTGCGTGTGTGTGTGTGTGTGTGTGTGTGTGCGTATGTGCGTGCGTGTGTGTGTGTGTGTGTGTGTGTGTGTGTGTGTGTGTGTGTGTGTGTGTGTGTGTGTGTGTGTGTGTGTGTGTCAGATGCGTCAGGGGGCGTTCCTGGTGAACACGGCTCGAGGAGGTCTGGTGGATGAGAAGGCTCTGGCTCAGGCGCTGAAGGAGGGCCGGATACGAGGAGCAGCTCTCGACGTCCACGAGACCGAACCCTTCAGGTGAACATCAACACATTCACTTTTTATTAACATTTTGAATAATTTTTTTAAGAACGTCTTAATTATTCCACTGTTAAACTCCTCACATGAGAGAATATGTTCAGTGGGAATGGTCAGAAAGACACCAATGCAGTCCTCTGACTGTTCCTGTGATAATATTGATGCACTGATTTCTTTGATGATTTTTACAGTATGATATCAATGCTCAGTTGTGTGTGTGTGTATGTGTGTGTGTGTGTGGTGTAGTTTTGCGCAGGGTCCTCTGAAAGATGCTCCTAACCTGATCTGTACACCGCACACAGCCTGGTACAGCGAGCAGGCGTCTCTGGAGATGAGAGAAGCAGCCGCTACAGAGATTCGCAGAGCCATCACAGGTACACATATTCACTCACATACATTAATTTATTAATTCACTCATATTCACTCATATTCACTCAGTCACTCAGTCACTCACTCACTCACTCACATTCATTCATTTCTTTCATTGATTCACTCATTCACTCATATTCATTCATTCCTTTACCCATTCATTCATCCATTCACTCACTCACTCACTCACTCACTCACATTCACTCACTCACATTAATTGATTCATTCATCCACTCACAAGCTGATCTGATGATTAAAACACTCTTTTTGTTTCTCAGGCCGGATTCCTGACAGTCTGAGGAACTGTGTCAATAAGGAGTTCTTTGTGTCATCGGGTTCCTGGGGTCTGATGGAGCAGCAGGTTCATCCTGCGCTTAACGGCGCCACATACAGGTACGATCACAATCATATTTAATGTTTATCAAGCGCATCATGTTTGATTTTCATTAATTGTTACACCACGATAGTAACACCGCCACATAGTCACATGACATTAGTTTAACTCTGAGCCCCGCCCCATTTGCTTCTCTTACGCAGCCAAGTCAACCAATCCCTGCAGGCCATCACGACTGGCTCCGCCCCCCAAGACAAAATCAATGCCTAAAGCAGAGCAGGTAAAAGAATATCAGACGCTCTTCTCTCTCTCTCTCTCTCTCTCTCTGCTGATTTGACCTTTGACCCCTGATAACCACACCCTCCCTCAGCATTCAGTTTTATTTTATTTATCTGACCATTTAGAGACCAGTATTATTAATTTACTATTATAGTATTTATTTATATATTTTAAATCATTTATATATACATTTAAATCATCAATATATATATTTTTTTATGTAATATTTTATTTAGTTGCTAATGCAACATTTCAACATAAAAAAAATTTCACCTAATATTTGTATTTTATTTCAGCTTTATTTCAATGATCAAAAACGTTTTTGTTTTTATAGTTTCCAGTTGTTTCTAATATTTGTAACACTGCTACAATACACATCCTCTTGCTGCCAGTTTTCACAACCCTCTATCTCATGCTGATCACATCCCAGTGTGTGTCACTTGTCTGTATGGTGACCTTTGACCTCTCCCGCAGGTTCCCGTCAGGTCTGGCCTGAGTGGCAGCGGGTTTGGAGGGTCTGGTTCTGGTGACCCACTCACTGACCGCCATAAACCACCCGTCCCAGACGCCATCCCCAAACCAGCCCTCCAATCACGGAGAGAGCAGCTGAGCGAGCAATAGCACACCCAACTATTTCCTTTTTCCCGTTCTGGAGGAAGTGGATGTTTTTGGTGTCTCCTCCACGGAAACACAGCACACTGAATGGAGTTTGTTAGTTTGATGTGTTTCTTCCCTCCGATTCTCATCTCTGTGAATCCTTTAGATAAATCAGGTGAGGCCCGAAGCCACTCCCACTCAGCCATCCATCACGATGATTGACAGCTCAGCACTCTGCTCTGATTGGCCAGCGTTCTCAGACTTCAGCCAAGGAATGAAACACCAAATGATTTCTTTCTCTCGTGTGTTTTGTTTGACTAAAGAACAGTTCAAATACACTTCTGTTTCTTTCTCGTACCAGAAGATGACGTTTAGATGAAGGGAGTTTCATGTTTTATATTCAATGAGTTTTTGGTTTTCACTTCATTCCACTATATGACTCAGGAAAATCTCACCTCCATAATTATTTTTCCCACCAAATCTTGTCCATATTTTCTCATATCTGCGTTGCAGTTTGGCTGGTGTTAGTACTTTTATACAGCGAGGTGTCTCGAGATCGTTAGGTTTGTGTGGTTTAGATGAGTGTCCTGTCCTTGGTTTGTTCTTCTGAAGGTGTTTGTTTCTCAGAAAGCGAGATGTGATGCAGAAGCGGGAGGTTGTTTGTTTTATTGTGAGTATTTGTATTCGTTTCTTTGTAGCATCAGTGCAGATCAAATAAAACATGCAGGTTCAGAACTCTGTCTCTGTTTTATGGATATTGCAGTAATGGATTATGACTCTTTATAACACTGTTAATTGCCCAACAGATTTTACAATTGTCCACTATGCTTTACATTTTTTAGAATTAATTCTAAGCTATACAGTAAACTTCATTACTGATTATGCACTGAATACCATTTAACTTTTTGTATTTCTAATACAGACATTACACATTTAGAAATGCGTAACTGTCTGTGCTTTGCAAGTGCACTAGTGTTCTTTTCCAAACACAACTAAACGTGCTGAATCATGTGTGCATTGCTTTTTATTATTTGTTTATTATTACATATTGCATAACTGTGACTCATTCAGAATCAACTCGACAGTCTTCAGTCCAAACCTCAGCACACACACACACACACACACACACACACTGACCAGCATCAGTGCCACAAATTAAACACACTTTTAGAGGTTTCAGAGTCTGACTCATAGCAAACAAAACTGATATATCCTTGGTGAACATAACAGCATTCAGGCTTGGAATGAAGTGAAGTTTTTAAGGCAACAGTTCACCCAAAACACACATCGTAGAAACGCAATACTGTGCTTTATTTCTTTTAACATAACACTGAATGGTACATCTCATCCACACACACTGCGTTTTAGCTATGCATGAGCACAGACAGAAGTGCTGAATGTTACAGGTGCAATAATAGATTATAATAATACTGTTTATACAACTAAACAAAACTGAATTCCAATAAAACATGTCAAAGGGTTTGCATAAGGAGCTGGTGAGCTCAGTCATGGCTTTTCTATTCCATTTGTGGCTTTTAGAATCAAATCACAGTTGAGATTATTTGTACCGCGCTCAGAAATGAAACATAGAGCTGCTCTCAGTAACAGACTGATCTCAAATCAGCAAGAGCAGCACAAGCACAATCCAGAAAACTAGACGCAGAAGTGCAATAATCATCACACAAACAGTCTTTGGCTTAATAATACAGGTTATAAAAGACACAAGGTTAAAAATGAGTGAGAACTTTTTTTTTTTTTTAAAACAAACATGAAAAAAAAAAAAAAAAAAAAACATTTTGGCTTAATGAACTGTGCAAAGTCAGTCAAAATTAACACTATATTAAATATCTCTCATTTTACTGATTGGCATCTCAAACATAAATTCAGCTTTAAACGAATATTCTGGATTCAACACAAGTTACAAATGATCATTTTTTGGTTACTTTTGAATTACTTCAAATTCTGTTTATTGTCACATTGTTACACTTTAAAACAGTGCTCTTCTGATTCATCCAATCATGTGAGTTTAGGGCGGAGCTATCTGTCTGACTGACCAATGACAAACAGAACAAGTGTTTAGGAAAAGCTCTCATTGCTTTTCCATTTGAGTTAGAAATTAAACACTTTACCTTTAAATAACATCAATTACAGAATCCCCATTATGTCAAATTTTGTCTTTGGCTTCTCAAAATCAAATCAACATTATGTCACAAATGCTGTCAGGCTGTTTCAAACCCAGAACATTCCTATGACGAGATCTCAAGGGAATGTAATAAATACGTTCTCCGTTAAACATTACACAGGAAAAAATAATTCTGTAAAGTAAAACTAAGGCTTTACGCAGTCGCTGCCAAAGTGAGTCTGGCGGAGAAATGCATGTAAAGGAATGTCCTGCTGGAAAGAGTGATGAAATCTTGGCCCAAACGCTGCTGGTCGTCACAAACCAGACTTCTGGAATAAGAGTCGTACACAGAGCTTTAAATAAGAGAAACTTCACACAAACGCCTGCCGTCGTCCTTCAGCACCAGCCACCTCATTAACAGCTAGTGTTTATACTGTGTTATAATGCACTACATAGCATATTATAATAATCCATACGCAGTAGAAGAACAATCTGAGTTTTTGTGCTTGTTGGTATTATGTTACAGTAGCTGCTATCAAGGGTTTACACACGTCTCAAAACGCACCAGAAACGCTGTGATTGGGCACAAATACCCAACAATCAAAACATTTATTGCGTGGCTACATTTCAATTCTTTGGGAAAAAAAACTGATTTTATCAATCAGTAAATTTACCATATTTTCCGGAGTGTAAGTGACATTTTTTATCTTCTGAAATGTGCTGTGACTTTTATGGAAGGCCATTTCCACCACAATATAAAAACATGAAAAAGGAAATTGCGCCTTTTTTATCTCAGAACTTTGAGAATTTCTATTTTTATAAACTCAGAATTGTGACTTTTATTTTTGTTTGTCTGTGAAATAAAGCTCATTGCGACTCACAATTTTGAATTTTACTCTCACAAATTCTGTGACAAGAGTCTTTATCAACATTGCCAGATATAAACTCAGAATTGTGAGATATAAACTTGCAATTTTAAAGAAAAAAACTGAATTCTCAGTTTATAGTACATCTTAAAATTTATATATCTTGTAGTTCTACTTTTTGTTTACTATTGTTTCTGCAAAAAAAAAAAAACTTAATTCCAACTTAATTTTTTAAGACTTTTTTCTCGGAAATTTTCTCATAATTCTATTTTTTCCGCAATTTTATTTCCACTGCAATATAAAAAAGGCATTTACAACATTTTATCTCACAATCCTAGACTCTTTTTCTCAGAATTAAAAGTTTATATCTCATATTTCCTGAGTTTATATCTCTTTACAAATCTCAATTAACTTTATTATTTTAAAATCTACAATATATCTGTAAAATGTTTGTAAACATTTAGTTTTATTTACTGTTATGAAACAATATTTCTGAATTTTCTAAAATGTGATGCATCTTACATATGTTTTTTTTTCTTCTCTTAACGATGCAATTTATTTACTGGAAAATACAGTATTTATTTTCATGTTGGCATTTCTGTGGCAGCTTGTGGTTGTCTTTTGTCTCAGTACTGTGCAACAGAAGCATTTTTTTAATGACTCTACATTTATCTCTATTAAAATGCATCTGCTGGGCGCTCAGCTCAAAATGAGGAACACGCACAGATTCAGTCCGGTTCAGAGGCAGATGTTGATTTTTTTGGCTAACTCTTTCTCCAGATCTGAAATCAGCGTGTCGAAGTCTTTCAGACTCAGTCTGCACGTGAACGGAGCGTCAAAATCGAGTGCAAACTCGTCCACGTACAAACCGTCGGGAGACGTCCACACGTCACTGTTCTTCGGCTCCTCAATGTCGTAGTCGCTCTCGCTGTCCGCCACCTCGTCGTAATCCGCCTCGTCGTTTGACAGGAAGTCCCGCCCACAAACGCTCCAATCACCTGCGTATCGGTTACAGGGCGGGCTCTCCAGCCGGCCACGCCCCCTGCGGGAAACCACCACCTGCAAGGAACTCTGGGAAGCCAGAGAGTCATCCGTCACTCGTCCTTTAGACACTGCGAAAAAAACAAACATTTTAAACACTTTACACGCAAAACCAATCATAATGGTAAATCTTTCAAAATTGAGATTTATACGTCACCTGAAAGCTGAATAAATAAGCTTTCCATTTACAGAAATTTCAATAAAT